>NW_027597146.1:30000-57500 GCF_964194155.1 Cetorhinus maximus | reverse complement strand
AATACACATGTATATATATATTTGACACTTTGTCATTTTGTCTGTTCTTTTCGCCACACGCCATGTTTATTAAACCAGGGTTACCACCGGTCTGGACCCTGGCCGATATTTCAGACCGACAACGGAGTTCGGAAAGCCCGCACAAATTCATCTTAAATCCTCATATAGGACTTCCGAGAGCTCTTTGAAAGGTATTCTATTTGAAAACGCTTACCACCCTCAAAGTCGCACTTTTCTGGGCATTTTTAAAGTGTGACCGTTGTCTGAAAATGTTCTGAAAATCGTGTCCCCGAAAATCTCCGGGTACCCCGCCAACCTCCCCTGCCAACAATTGCAACCGTAAGGTCGGGCGGTAGGCCTACCGTCCAGGAGGCCCCAAAGCCCGCAAAACGCCATTTTGCCATTTTCTCATCGGGACTTCCGAGGGGAACTCATTAACGAGCTCCAGGAGTGGTATGCCAGAAATTGCAACTTGACCCGTCGCCGGGCACACCCGCTACTCTCTGCGGGAATACCCCCACCGGGTGCCGGGTAAAGGCCTCGGATCTGACCTCATGGACTTCCGTCTGCGCACGGATTTTGCTCTCGCGGGCCCAAGAGCCACTTTCCACGGCCTACCAACGCAATCCGAAGTGCATTGGCCAACCATTACAACGGGAAACACTTTGCCTCTCCGCCAGAGACTAAGTCCAATTGGTTAACCATTTCTCAGGAAAACACTTTGCCTCTCTGCCAGAGACTAAGTCCAATTGGTTAACCATTTCTCATGGCCGCAATTTGCCTGCTGTTCACAGACTAAGTCCAATTGGTTAACCATTTCTCAGGAAAACACTTTGCCTCTCTGCCAGAGACTAAGTCCAATTGGTTAACCATTTCTCAGGAAAACGCTTTGCCTCTCTGCCAGAGACTAAGTCCAATTGGTTAACCATTTCTCTTGAAAACACTTTGCCTCTCTGCCAGAGACTAAGTCCAATTGGTTATCCATTTCTCGTGAAAACACTTTGCCTCTCTGCCAGAGACTAAGTCCAATTGGTTAACCATTTCTCGTGAATACACTTTGTCTCTCTGCCAGAGACTAAGTCCAATTGGTTAACCATTTCTCGTGAAAACACTTTGTCTCTCCGCCAGAGACTAAGTCCAATTGGTTAATCATTTCTCAAGGCCACAATTTGCCTGCCGTTCAGAGACCAAGTCCAATTGGTTAACCATTTCTCTTGAAAACACTTTGCCTCTCTGCCAGAGACTAAGTCCAATTGGTTAACCATTTCTCGTGAAAACACTTTGTCTCTCCTCCAGAGACTAAGTCCAATTGGTTAATCATTTCTCAAGGCCACAATTTGCCTGCCGTTCAGAGACCAAGTCCAATTGGTTAACCATTTCTCTTGAAAACACTTTGCCTCTCTGCCAGAGACTAAGTCCAATTGGTTAACCATTTCTCTTGAAAACACTTTGTCTCTCCGCCAGAGACTAAGTCCAATTGGTTAACCATTTCTCGTGAAAACACTTTGCCTCTCTGCCAGAGACTAAGTCCAATTGGTTAACCATTTCTCGTGAAAACACTTTGCCTCTCTGCCAGAGACTAAGTCCAATTGGTTATCCATTTCTCTTGAAAACACTTTGTCTCTCCGCCAGAGACTAAGTCCAATTGGTTAACCATTTCTCGTGAAAACACTTTGCCTCTCTGCCAGAGACTAAGTCCAATTGGTTAACCATTTCTCGTGAAAACACTTTGCCTCTCTGCCAGAGACTAAGTCCAATTGGTTAACCATTTCTCGTGAAAATACTTGGTCTCTCCGCCAGAGACTAAGTCCAATTGGTTAATCATTTCTCAAGGCCACAATTTGCCTGCCGTTCAGAGAAAAAGTCCAATTGGTTATCCGTTTCTCTGGAAAACACTTTGTCTCTCCGCCAGAGACGAAGTCCAATTGGTTAACCATTTCTCTTGAAAACACTTTGCCTCTCTGCCAGAGACTAAGTCCAATTGGTTAACCATTTCTCGTGAAAACACTTTGTCTCTCTGCCAGAGACTAAGTCCAATTGGTTAACCATTTCTCAGGGGCTCACCGAGGGCAATCTGTAACGTCTCGCGGGCCCGGGGGCCCCTTTGCACGGCCTGCCAATGCAATCCGAGCCGCACTGTCCTTCGTTTGGTTAACCATTTCTCAGGGGCACACCGAGGGCACCCTGCATTGTCTCGCGGGCCCGGAGGCCACTTTGCACGGCCTGCCAACGCAATGCGAGGTGCTTCGCCCTTGGCCGCCTTCCCGGCCGGCTTCGGGACGTTTCGGGGGCTCTCACCGGGGCAAATCCGGTCCCCCGGGCGATTAGGAGGCCTCCCCGGGCAGGCCCGGGCTTCAGGCCGCCGCTTTTCCATCCCGGCCGAAAGAGGCGAAAAATGCCGAAAATGGCCAAAAATGGCCGCCGGCAGGGCCTCTCGGTCGGTTTGGCGGCAGCCTGGGTCGGTCCCTGCAGACCTGGAGGCTCGAGAAGGTTTTTGGCGATGTCGACCGATTCTCGATTTGCCACCTCCTACTATTCTGCAGGTACCCCGCCAACCTCCCCTGCCGACAATTCCAACCGTAAGGTCGGGCGGTAGTCCTACCGACGAAGAGGCCCCAAAGCCCGCAAAACGCCATTTTGCCCTTTCCTCATCGGGACTTCCGAGGGGAACTCATTAACCAGCTCCAGGAGTGGTATGCCAGAAATTGCAACTTGACCCGTCGCCGGGCACACCCGCTACTCTCTGCGGGAATACCCCCACCGGGTGCCGGGTAAAGGCCTCGGATCTGACCTCATGGACTTCCGTCTGTGCACGGATTTTGCTCTCGCGGGCCCAAGAGCCTCATTGCCCGGCCTGCCAATGCAACCCGAGGTCCATTGGCCTCATTGGTTAATTATTTCTCGAGAAAACACTTTGCCTCTCCGCCAGAGACTAAGTCCAATTGGTTAATCATTTCTCAAGGCCACAATTTGCCTGCCGTTCAGAGACTAAGTCCAATTGGTTAACCATTTCTCTTGAAAACACTTTGCCTCTCTGCCAGAGACTAAGTCCAATTGGTTAACCATTTCTCTTGAAAACACTTTGCCTCTCTGCCAGAGACTAAGTCCAATTGGTTAACCATTTCTCGTGAAAACACTTTGCCTCTCTGCCAGAGACTAAGTCCAATTGGTTATCCATTTCTCTGGAAAACACTTTGTCTCTCCGCCAGAGACTAAGTCCAATTGGTTAACCATTTCTCTTGAAAACACTTTGCCTCTCTGCCAGAGACTAAGTTCAATTGGTTAACCATTTCTCGTGAAAACACTTTGTCTCTCTGCCAGAGACTAAGTCCAATTGGTTAACCATTTCTCAGGGGCTCACCGAGGGCAATCTGTAACGTCTCGCGGGCCCGGGGGCCCCTTTGCACGGCCTGCCAATGCAATCCGAGCCGCACTGTCCTTCGTTTGGTTAACCATTTCTCAGGGGCACACCGAGGGCACCCTGCATTGTCTCGCGGGCCCGGAGGCCACTTTGCACGGCCTGCCAACGCAATGCGAGGTGCTTCGCCCTTGGCCGCCTTCCCGGCCGGCTTCGGGACGTTTCGGGGGCTCTCACCGGGGCAAATCCGGTCCCCCGGGCGATTAGGAGGCCTCCCCGGGCAGGCCCGGGCTTCAGGCCGCCGCTTTTCCATCCCGGCCGAAAGAGGCGAAAAATGCCGAAAATGGCCAAAAATGGCCGCCGGCAGGGCCTCTCGGTCGGTTTGGCGGCAGCCTGGGTCGGTCCCTGCAGACCTGGAGGCTCGAGAAGGTTTTTGGCGATGTCGACCGATTCTCGATTTGCCACCTCCTACTATTCTGCAGGTACCCCGCCAACCTCCCCTGCCGACAATTCCAACCGTAAGGTCGGGCGGTAGTCCTACCGACGAAGAGGCCCCAAAGCCCGCAAAACGCCATTTTGCCCTTTCCTCATCGGGACTTCCGAGGGGAACTCATTAACCAGCTCCAGGAGTGGTATGCCAGAAATTGCAACTTGACCCGTCGCCGGGCACACCCGCTACTCTCTGCGGGAATACCCCCACCGGGTGCCGGGTAAAGGCCTCGGATCTGACCTCATGGACTTCCGTCTGTGCACGGATTTTGCTCTCGCGGGCCCAAGAGCCTCATTGCCCGGCCTGCCAATGCAACCCGAGGTCCATTGGCCTCATTGGTTAATTATTTCTCGAGAAAACACTTTGCCTCTCCGCCAGAGACTAAGTCCAATTGGTTAATCATTTCTCAAGGCCACAATTTGCCTGCCGTTCAGAGACTAAGTCCAATTGGTTAACCATTTCTCTTGAAAACACTTTGCCTCTCTGCCAGAGACTAAGTCCAATTGGTTAACCATTTCTCTTGAAAACACTTTGCCTCTCTGCCAGAGACTAAGTCCAATTGGTTAACCATTTCTCGTGAAAACACTTTGCCTCTCTGCCAGAGACTAAGTCCAATTGGTTATCCATTTCTCTGGAAAACACTTTGTCTCTCCGCCAGAGACTAAGTCCAATTGGTTAACCATTTCTCTTGAAAACACTTTGCCTCTCTGCCAGAGACTAAGTCCAATTGGTTAACCATTTCTCGTGAAAACACTTTGTCTCTCTGCCAGAGACTAAGTCCAATTGGTTAACCATTTCTCAGGGGCTCACCGAGGGCAATCTGTAACGTCTCGCGGGCCCGGGGGCCCCTTTGCACGGCCTGCCAATGCAATCCGAGCCGCACTGTCCTTCGTTTGGTTAACCATTTCTCAGGGGCACACCGAGGGCACCCTGCATTGTCTCGCGGGCCCGGAGGCCACTTTGCACGGCCTGCCAACGCAATGCGAGGTGCTTCGCCCTTGGCCGCCTTCCCGGCCGGCTTCGGGACGTTTCGGGGGCTCTCACCGGGGCAAATCCGGTCCCCCGGGCGATTAGGAGGCCTCCCCGGGCAGGCCCGGGCTTCAGGCCGCCGCTTTTCCATCCCGGCCGAAAGAGGCGAAAAATGCCGAAAATGGCCAAAAATGGCCGCCGGCAGGGCCTCTCGGTCGGTTTGGCGGCAGCCTGGGTCGGTCCCTGCAGACCTGGAGGCTCGAGAAGGTTTTTGGCGATGTCGACCGATTCTCGATTTGCCACCTCCTACTATTCTGCAGGTACCCCGCCAACCTCCCCTGCCGACAATTCCAACCGTAAGGTCGGGCGGTAGTCCTACCGACGAAGAGGCCCCAAAGCCCGCAAAACGCCATTTTGCCCTTTCCTCATCGGGACTTCCGAGGGGAACTCATTAACCAGCTCCAGGAGTGGTATGCCAGAAATTGCAACTTGACCCGTCGCCGGGCACACCCGCTACTCTCTGCGGGAATACCCCCACCGGGTGCCGGGTAAAGGCCTCGGATCTGACCTCATGGACTTCCGTCTGTGCACGGATTTTGCTCTCGCGGGCCCAAGAGCCTCATTGCCCGGCCTGCCAATGCAACCCGAGGTCCATTGGCCTCATTGGTTAATTATTTCTCGAGAAAACACTTTGCCTCTCCGCCAGAGACTAAGTCCAATTGGTTAATCATTTCTCAAGGCCACAATTTGCCTGCCGTTCAGAGACTAAGTCCAATTGGTTAACCATTTCTCTTGAAAACACTTTGCCTCTCTGCCAGAGACTAAGTCCAATTGGTTAACCATTTCTCTTGAAAACACTTTGCCTCTCTGCCAGAGACTAAGTCCAATTGGTTAACCATTTCTCGTGAAAACACTTTGCCTCTCTGCCAGAGACTAAGTCCAATTGGTTATCCATTTCTCTGGAAAACACTTTGTCTCTCCGCCAGAGACTAAGTCCAATTGGTTAACCATTTCTCTTGAAAACACTTTGCCTCTCTGCCAGAGACTAAGTCCAATTGGTTAACCATTTCTCGTGAAAACACTTTGTCTCTCTGCCAGAGACTAAGTCCAATTGGTTAACCATTTCTCGTGAAAATACTTGGTCTCTCCGCCAGAGACTAAGTCCAATTGGTTAATCATTTCTCAAGGCCACAATTTGCCTGCCGTTCAGAGAAAAAGTCCAATTGGTTATCCGTTTCTCTGGAAAACACTTTGTCTCTCCGCCAGAGACGAAGTCCAATTGGTTAACCATTTCTCTTGAAAACACTTTGCCTCTCTGCCAGAGACTAAGTCCAATTGGTTAACCATTTCTCGTGAAAACACTTTGTCTCTCTGCCAGAGACTAAGTCCAATTGGTTAACCATTTCTCAGGGGCTCACCGAGGGCAATCTGTAACGTCTCGCGGGCCCGGGGGCCCCTTTGCACGGCCTGCCAATGCAATCCGAGCCGCACTGTCCTTCGTTTGGTTAACCATTTCTCAGGGGCACACCGAGGGCACCCTGCATTGTCTCGCGGGCCCGGAGGCCACTTTGCACGGCCTGCCAACGCAATGCGAGGTGCTTCGCCCTTGGCCGCCTTCCCGGCCGGCTTCGGGACGTTTCGGGGGCTCTCACCGGGGCAAATCCGGTCCCCCGGGCGATTAGGAGGCCTCCCCGGGCAGGCCCGGGCTTCAGGCCGCCGCTTTTCCATCCCGGCCGAAAGAGGCGAAAAATGCCGAAAATGGCCAAAAATGGCCGCCGGCAGGGCCTCTCGGTCGGTTTGGCGGCAGCCTGGGTCGGTCCCTGCAGACCTGGAGGCTCGAGAAGGTTTTTGGCGATGTCGACCGATTCTCGATTTGCCACCTCCTACTATTCTGCAGGTACCCCGCCAACCTCCCCTGCCGACAATTCCAACCGTAAGGTCGGGCGGTAGTCCTACCGACGAAGAGGCCCCAAAGCCCGCAAAACGCCATTTTGCCCTTTCCTCATCGGGACTTCCGAGGGGAACTCATTAACCAGCTCCAGGAGTGGTATGCCAGAAATTGCAACTTGACCCGTCGCCGGGCACACCCGCTACTCTCTGCGGGAATACCCCCACCGGGTGCCGGGTAAAGGCCTCGGATCTGACCTCATGGACTTCCGTCTGTGCACGGATTTTGCTCTCGCGGGCCCAAGAGCCTCATTGCCCGGCCTGCCAATGCAACCCGAGGTCCATTGGCCTCATTGGTTAATTATTTCTCGAGAAAACACTTTGCCTCTCCGCCAGAGACTAAGTCCAATTGGTTAATCATTTCTCAAGGCCACAATTTGCCTGCCGTTCAGAGACTAAGTCCAATTGGTTAACCATTTCTCTTGAAAACACTTTGCCTCTCTGCCAGAGACTAAGTCCAATTGGTTAACCATTTCTCTTGAAAACACTTTGCCTCTCTGCCAGAGACTAAGTCCAATTGGTTAACCATTTCTCGTGAAAACACTTTGCCTCTCTGCCAGAGACTAAGTCCAATTGGTTATCCATTTCTCTGGAAAACACTTTGTCTCTCCGCCAGAGACTAAGTCCAATTGGTTAACCATTTCTCTTGAAAACACTTTGCCTCTCTGCCAGAGACTAAGTTCAATTGGTTAACCATTTCTCGTGAAAACACTTTGTCTCTCTGCCAGAGACTAAGTCCAATTGGTTAACCATTTCTCAGGGGCTCACCGAGGGCAATCTGTAACGTCTCGCGGGCCCGGGGGCCCCTTTGCACGGCCTGCCAATGCAATCCGAGCCGCACTGTCCTTCGTTTGGTTAACCATTTCTCAGGGGCACACCGAGGGCACCCTGCATTGTCTCGCGGGCCCGGAGGCCACTTTGCACGGCCTGCCAACGCAATGCGAGGTGCTTCGCCCTTGGCCGCCTTCCCGGCCGGCTTCGGGACGTTTCGGGGGCTCTCACCGGGGCAAATCCGGTCCCCCGGGCGATTAGGAGGCCTCCCCGGGCAGGCCCGGGCTTCAGGCCGCCGCTTTTCCATCCCGGCCGAAAGAGGCGAAAAATGCCGAAAATGGCCAAAAATGGCCGCCGGCAGGGCCTCTCGGTCGGTTTGGCGGCAGCCTGGGTCGGTCCCTGCAGACCTGGAGGCTCGAGAAGGTTTTTGGCGATGTCGACCGATTCTCGATTTGCCACCTCCTACTATTCTGCAGGTACCCCGCCAACCTCCCCTGCCGACAATTCCAACCGTAAGGTCGGGCGGTAGTCCTACCGACGAAGAGGCCCCAAAGCCCGCAAAACGCCATTTTGCCCTTTCCTCATCGGGACTTCCGAGGGGAACTCATTAACCAGCTCCAGGAGTGGTATGCCAGAAATTGCAACTTGACCCGTCGCCGGGCACACCCGCTACTCTCTGCGGGAATACCCCCACCGGGTGCCGGGTAAAGGCCTCGGATCTGACCTCATGGACTTCCGTCTGTGCACGGATTTTGCTCTCGCGGGCCCAAGAGCCTCATTGCCCGGCCTGCCAATGCAACCCGAGGTCCATTGGCCTCATTGGTTAATTATTTCTCGAGAAAACACTTTGCCTCTCCGCCAGAGACTAAGTCCAATTGGTTAATCATTTCTCAAGGCCACAATTTGCCTGCCGTTCAGAGACTAAGTCCAATTGGTTAACCATTTCTCTTGAAAACACTTTGCCTCTCTGCCAGAGACTAAGTCCAATTGGTTAACCATTTCTCTTGAAAACACTTTGCCTCTCTGCCAGAGACTAAGTCCAATTGGTTAACCATTTCTCGTGAAAACACTTTGCCTCTCTGCCAGAGACTAAGTCCAATTGGTTATCCATTTCTCTGGAAAACACTTTGTCTCTCCGCCAGAGACTAAGTCCAATTGGTTAACCATTTCTCTTGAAAACACTTTGCCTCTCTGCCAGAGACTAAGTCCAATTGGTTAACCATTTCTCGTGAAAACACTTTGTCTCTCTGCCAGAGACTAAGTCCAATTGGTTAACCATTTCTCAGGGGCTCACCGAGGGCAATCTGTAACGTCTCGCGGGCCCGGGGGCCCCTTTGCACGGCCTGCCAATGCAATCCGAGCCGCACTGTCCTTCGTTTGGTTAACCATTTCTCAGGGGCACACCGAGGGCACCCTGCATTGTCTCGCGGGCCCGGAGGCCACTTTGCACGGCCTGCCAACGCAATGCGAGGTGCTTCGCCCTTGGCCGCCTTCCCGGCCGGCTTCGGGACGTTTCGGGGGCTCTCACCGGGGCAAATCCGGTCCCCCGGGCGATTAGGAGGCCTCCCCGGGCAGGCCCGGGCTTCAGGCCGCCGCTTTTCCATCCCGGCCGAAAGAGGCGAAAAATGCCGAAAATGGCCAAAAATGGCCGCCGGCAGGGCCTCTCGGTCGGTTTGGCGGCAGCCTGGGTCGGTCCCTGCAGACCTGGAGGCTCGAGAAGGTTTTTGGCGATGTCGACCGATTCTCGATTTGCCACCTCCTACTATTCTGCAGGTACCCCGCCAACCTCCCCTGCCGACAATTCCAACCGTAAGGTCGGGCGGTAGTCCTACCGACGAAGAGGCCCCAAAGCCCGCAAAACGCCATTTTGCCCTTTCCTCATCGGGACTTCCGAGGGGAACTCATTAACCAGCTCCAGGAGTGGTATGCCAGAAATTGCAACTTGACCCGTCGCCGGGCACACCCGCTACTCTCTGCGGGAATACCCCCACCGGGTGCCGGGTAAAGGCCTCGGATCTGACCTCATGGACTTCCGTCTGTGCACGGATTTTGCTCTCGCGGGCCCAAGAGCCTCATTGCCCGGCCTGCCAATGCAACCCGAGGTCCATTGGCCTCATTGGTTAATTATTTCTCGAGAAAACACTTTGCCTCTCCGCCAGAGACTAAGTCCAATTGGTTAATCATTTCTCAAGGCCACAATTTGCCTGCCGTTCAGAGACTAAGTCCAATTGGTTAACCATTTCTCTTGAAAACACTTTGCCTCTCTGCCAGAGACTAAGTCCAATTGGTTAACCATTTCTCTTGAAAACACTTTGCCTCTCTGCCAGAGACTAAGTCCAATTGGTTAACCATTTCTCGTGAAAACACTTTGCCTCTCTGCCAGAGACTAAGTCCAATTGGTTATCCATTTCTCTGGAAAACACTTTGTCTCTCCGCCAGAGACTAAGTCCAATTGGTTAACCATTTCTCTTGAAAACACTTTGCCTCTCTGCCAGAGACTAAGTCCAATTGGTTAACCATTTCTCGTGAAAACACTTTGTCTCTCTGCCAGAGACTAAGTCCAATTGGTTAACCATTTCTCGTGAAAATACTTGGTCTCTCCGCCAGAGACTAAGTCCAATTGGTTAATCATTTCTCAAGGCCACAATTTGCCTGCCGTTCAGAGAAAAAGTCCAATTGGTTATCCGTTTCTCTGGAAAACACTTTGTCTCTCCGCCAGAGACGAAGTCCAATTGGTTAACCATTTCTCTTGAAAACACTTTGCCTCTCTGCCAGAGACTAAGTCCAATTGGTTAACCATTTCTCGTGAAAACACTTTGTCTCTCTGCCAGAGACTAAGTCCAATTGGTTAACCATTTCTCAGGGGCTCACCGAGGGCAATCTGTAACGTCTCGCGGGCCCGGGGGCCCCTTTGCACGGCCTGCCAATGCAATCCGAGCCGCACTGTCCTTCGTTTGGTTAACCATTTCTCAGGGGCACACCGAGGGCACCCTGCATTGTCTCGCGGGCCCGGAGGCCACTTTGCACGGCCTGCCAACGCAATGCGAGGTGCTTCGCCCTTGGCCGCCTTCCCGGCCGGCTTCGGGACGTTTCGGGGGCTCTCACCGGGGCAAATCCGGTCCCCCGGGCGATTAGGAGGCCTCCCCGGGCAGGCCCGGGCTTCAGGCCGCCGCTTTTCCATCCCGGCCGAAAGAGGCGAAAAATGCCGAAAATGGCCAAAAATGGCCGCCGGCAGGGCCTCTCGGTCGGTTTGGCGGCAGCCTGGGTCGGTCCCTGCAGACCTGGAGGCTCGAGAAGGTTTTTGGCGATGTCGACCGATTCTCGATTTGCCACCTCCTACTATTCTGCAGGTACCCCGCCAACCTCCCCTGCCGACAATTCCAACCGTAAGGTCGGGCGGTAGTCCTACCGACGAAGAGGCCCCAAAGCCCGCAAAACGCCATTTTGCCCTTTCCTCATCGGGACTTCCGAGGGGAACTCATTAACCAGCTCCAGGAGTGGTATGCCAGAAATTGCAACTTGACCCGTCGCCGGGCACACCCGCTACTCTCTGCGGGAATACCCCCACCGGGTGCCGGGTAAAGGCCTCGGATCTGACCTCATGGACTTCCGTCTGTGCACGGATTTTGCTCTCGCGGGCCCAAGAGCCTCATTGCCCGGCCTGCCAATGCAACCCGAGGTCCATTGGCCTCATTGGTTAATTATTTCTCGAGAAAACACTTTGCCTCTCCGCCAGAGACTAAGTCCAATTGGTTAATCATTTCTCAAGGCCACAATTTGCCTGCCGTTCAGAGACTAAGTCCAATTGGTTAACCATTTCTCTTGAAAACACTTTGCCTCTCTGCCAGAGACTAAGTCCAATTGGTTAACCATTTCTCTTGAAAACACTTTGCCTCTCTGCCAGAGACTAAGTCCAATTGGTTAACCATTTCTCGTGAAAACACTTTGCCTCTCTGCCAGAGACTAAGTCCAATTGGTTATCCATTTCTCTGGAAAACACTTTGTCTCTCCGCCAGAGACTAAGTCCAATTGGTTAACCATTTCTCTTGAAAACACTTTGCCTCTCTGCCAGAGACTAAGTTCAATTGGTTAACCATTTCTCAGGAAAACGCTTTGCCTCTCTGCCAGAGACTAAGTCCAATTGGTTAACCATTTCTCAGGAAAACACTTTGCCTCTCTGCCAGAGACTAAGTCCAATTGGTTATCCATTTCTCGTGAAAACACTTTGCCTCTCTGCCAGAGACTAAGTCCAATTGGTTAACCATTTCTCTTGAAAACACTTTGCCTCTCTGCCAGAGACGAAGTCCAATTGGTTAACCATTTCTCGTGAAAACACTTTGCCTCTCCGCCAGAGACTAAGTCCAATTGGTTAATCATTTCTCAAGGCCACAATTTGCCTGCCGTTCAGAGACCAAGTCCAATTGGTTAACCATTTCTCTTGAAAACACTTTGCCTCTCTGCCAGAGACCAAGTCCAATTGGTTAACCATTTCTCTTGAAAACACTTTGTCTCTCCGCCAGAGACTAAGTCCAATTGGTTAACCATTTCTCTTGAAAACACTTTGCCTCTCTGCCAGAGACGAAGTCCAATTGGTTAACCATTTCTCGTGAAAACACTTTGCCTCTCTGCCAGAGACTAAGTCCAATTGGTTATCCATTTCTCTTGAAAACACTTTGTCTCTCCGCCAGAGACAAAGTCCAATTGGTTAACCATTTCTCTGGAAAACACTTTGCCTCTCTGCCAGAGACTAAGTCCAATTGGTTAACCATTTCTCTTGAAAACACTTTGCCTCTCTGCCAGAGACTAAGTCCAATTGGTTAACCATTTCTCTTGAAAACACTTTGCCTCTCCGCCAGAGACTAAGTCCAATTGGTTAATCATTTCTCTTGAAAACACTTTGCCTCTCCGCCAGAGACTAAGTCCAATTGGTTAACCATTTCTCGTGAAAACACTTTGCCTCTCTGCCAGAGACTAAGTCCAATTGGTTAACCATTTCTCTTGAAAACACTTTGCCTCTCTGCCAGAGACTAAGTCCAATTGGTTAACCATTTCTCTTGAAAACACTTTGTCTCTCTGCCAGAGACTAAGTCCAATTGGTTAACCATTTCTCAGGGGCACACCGAGGGCAACCTGTAACGTCTCGCGGGCCCGGGGGCCCCTTTGCACGGCCTGCCAATGCAATCCGAGGCGCACTGTCCTTCGTTTGGTTAACCATTTCTCAGGGGCACACCGAGGGCACCCTGCATTGTCTCGCGGGCCCGGAGGCCACTTTGCACGGCCTGCCAACGCAATGCGAGGTGCTTCGCCCTTGGCCGCCTTCCCGGCCGGCTTCGGGACGTTTCGGGGGCTCTCACCGGGGCAAATCCGGTCCCCCGGGCGATTAGGAGGCCTCCCCGGGCAGGCCCGGGCTTCAGGCCGCCGCTTTTCCATCCCGGCCGAAAGAGGCGAAAAATGCCGAAAATGGCCAAAAATGGCCGCCGGCAGGGCCTCTCGGTCGGTTTGGCGGCAGCCTGGGTCGGTCCCTGCAGACCTGGAGGCTCGAGAAGGTTTTTGGCGATGTCGACCGATTCTCGATTTGCCACCTCCTACTATTCTGCAGGTACCCCGCCAACCTCCCCTGCCGACAATTCCAACCGTAAGGTCGGGCGGTAGTCCTACCGACGAAGAGGCCCCAAAGCCCGCAAAACGCCATTTTGCCCTTTCCTCATCGGGACTTCCGAGGGGAACTCATTAACCAGCTCCAGGAGTGGTATGCCAGAAATTGCAACTTGACCCGTCGCCGGGCACACCCGCTACTCTCTGCGGGAATACCCCCACCGGGTGCCGGGTAAAGGCCTCGGATCTGACCTCATGGACTTCCGTCTGTGCACGGATTTTGCTCTCGCGGGCCCAAGAGCCTCATTGCCCGGCCTGCCAATGCAACCCGAGGTCCATTGGCCTCATTGGTTAATTATTTCTCGAGAAAACACTTTGCCTCTCCGCCAGAGACTAAGTCCAATTGGTTAATCATTTCTCAAGGCCACAATTTGCCTGCCGTTCAGAGACTAAGTCCAATTGGTTAACCATTTCTCTTGAAAACACTTTGCCTCTCTGCCAGAGACTAAGTCCAATTGGTTAACCATTTCTCTTGAAAACACTTTGCCTCTCTGCCAGAGACTAAGTCCAATTGGTTAACCATTTCTCGTGAAAACACTTTGCCTCTCTGCCAGAGACTAAGTCCAATTGGTTATCCATTTCTCTGGAAAACACTTTGTCTCTCCGCCAGAGACTAAGTCCAATTGGTTAACCATTTCTCTTGAAAACACTTTGCCTCTCTGCCAGAGACTAAGTCCAATTGGTTAACCATTTCTCGTGAAAACACTTTGTCTCTCTGCCAGAGACTAAGTCCAATTGGTTAACCATTTCTCAGGGGCTCACCGAGGGCAATCTGTAACGTCTCGCGGGCCCGGGGGCCCCTTTGCACGGCCTGCCAATGCAATCCGAGCCGCACTGTCCTTCGTTTGGTTAACCATTTCTCAGGGGCACACCGAGGGCACCCTGCATTGTCTCGCGGGCCCGGAGGCCACTTTGCACGGCCTGCCAACGCAATGCGAGGTGCTTCGCCCTTGGCCGCCTTCCCGGCCGGCTTCGGGACGTTTCGGGGGCTCTCACCGGGGCAAATCCGGTCCCCCGGGCGATTAGGAGGCCTCCCCGGGCAGGCCCGGGCTTCAGGCCGCCGCTTTTCCATCCCGGCCGAAAGAGGCGAAAAATGCCGAAAATGGCCAAAAATGGCCGCCGGCAGGGCCTCTCGGTCGGTTTGGCGGCAGCCTGGGTCGGTCCCTGCAGACCTGGAGGCTCGAGAAGGTTTTTGGCGATGTCGACCGATTCTCGATTTGCCACCTCCTACTATTCTGCAGGTACCCCGCCAACCTCCCCTGCCGACAATTCCAACCGTAAGGTCGGGCGGTAGTCCTACCGACGAAGAGGCCCCAAAGCCCGCAAAACGCCATTTTGCCCTTTCCTCATCGGGACTTCCGAGGGGAACTCATTAACCAGCTCCAGGAGTGGTATGCCAGAAATTGCAACTTGACCCGTCGCCGGGCACACCCGCTACTCTCTGCGGGAATACCCCCACCGGGTGCCGGGTAAAGGCCTCGGATCTGACCTCATGGACTTCCGTCTGTGCACGGATTTTGCTCTCGCGGGCCCAAGAGCCTCATTGCCCGGCCTGCCAATGCAACCCGAGGTCCATTGGCCTCATTGGTTAATTATTTCTCGAGAAAACACTTTGCCTCTCCGCCAGAGACTAAGTCCAATTGGTTAATCATTTCTCAAGGCCACAATTTGCCTGCCGTTCAGAGACTAAGTCCAATTGGTTAACCATTTCTCTTGAAAACACTTTGCCTCTCTGCCAGAGACTAAGTCCAATTGGTTAACCATTTCTCTTGAAAACACTTTGCCTCTCTGCCAGAGACTAAGTCCAATTGGTTAACCATTTCTCGTGAAAACACTTTGCCTCTCTGCCAGAGACTAAGTCCAATTGGTTATCCATTTCTCTGGAAAACACTTTGTCTCTCCGCCAGAGACTAAGTCCAATTGGTTAACCATTTCTCTTGAAAACACTTTGCCTCTCTGCCAGAGACTAAGTCCAATTGGTTAACCATTTCTCGTGAAAACACTTTGTCTCTCTGCCAGAGACTAAGTCCAATTGGTTAACCATTTCTCGTGAAAATACTTGGTCTCTCCGCCAGAGACTAAGTCCAATTGGTTAATCATTTCTCAAGGCCACAATTTGCCTGCCGTTCAGAGAAAAAGTCCAATTGGTTATCCGTTTCTCTGGAAAACACTTTGTCTCTCCGCCAGAGACGAAGTCCAATTGGTTAACCATTTCTCTTGAAAACACTTTGCCTCTCTGCCAGAGACTAAGTCCAATTGGTTAACCATTTCTCGTGAAAACACTTTGTCTCTCTGCCAGAGACTAAGTCCAATTGGTTAACCATTTCTCAGGGGCTCACCGAGGGCAATCTGTAACGTCTCGCGGGCCCGGGGGCCCCTTTGCACGGCCTGCCAATGCAATCCGAGCCGCACTGTCCTTCGTTTGGTTAACCATTTCTCAGGGGCACACCGAGGGCACCCTGCATTGTCTCGCGGGCCCGGAGGCCACTTTGCACGGCCTGCCAACGCAATGCGAGGTGCTTCGCCCTTGGCCGCCTTCCCGGCCGGCTTCGGGACGTTTCGGGGGCTCTCACCGGGGCAAATCCGGTCCCCCGGGCGATTAGGAGGCCTCCCCGGGCAGGCCCGGGCTTCAGGCCGCCGCTTTTCCATCCCGGCCGAAAGAGGCGAAAAATGCCGAAAATGGCCAAAAATGGCCGCCGGCAGGGCCTCTCGGTCGGTTTGGCGGCAGCCTGGGTCGGTCCCTGCAGACCTGGAGGCTCGAGAAGGTTTTTGGCGATGTCGACCGATTCTCGATTTGCCACCTCCTACTATTCTGCAGGTACCCCGCCAACCTCCCCTGCCGACAATTCCAACCGTAAGGTCGGGCGGTAGTCCTACCGACGAAGAGGCCCCAAAGCCCGCAAAACGCCATTTTGCCCTTTCCTCATCGGGACTTCCGAGGGGAACTCATTAACCAGCTCCAGGAGTGGTATGCCAGAAATTGCAACTTGACCCGTCGCCGGGCACACCCGCTACTCTCTGCGGGAATACCCCCACCGGGTGCCGGGTAAAGGCCTCGGATCTGACCTCATGGACTTCCGTCTGTGCACGGATTTTGCTCTCGCGGGCCCAAGAGCCTCATTGCCCGGCCTGCCAATGCAACCCGAGGTCCATTGGCCTCATTGGTTAATTATTTCTCGAGAAAACACTTTGCCTCTCCGCCAGAGACTAAGTCCAATTGGTTAATCATTTCTCAAGGCCACAATTTGCCTGCCGTTCAGAGACTAAGTCCAATTGGTTAACCATTTCTCTTGAAAACACTTTGCCTCTCTGCCAGAGACTAAGTCCAATTGGTTAACCATTTCTCTTGAAAACACTTTGCCTCTCTGCCAGAGACTAAGTCCAATTGGTTAACCATTTCTCGTGAAAACACTTTGCCTCTCTGCCAGAGACTAAGTCCAATTGGTTATCCATTTCTCTGGAAAACACTTTGTCTCTCCGCCAGAGACTAAGTCCAATTGGTTAACCATTTCTCTTGAAAACACTTTGCCTCTCTGCCAGAGACTAAGTCCAATTGGTTAACCATTTCTCGTGAAAACACTTTGTCTCTCTGCCAGAGACTAAGTCCAATTGGTTAACCATTTCTCAGGGGCTCACCGAGGGCAATCTGTAACGTCTCGCGGGCCCGGGGGCCCCTTTGCACGGCCTGCCAATGCAATCCGAGCCGCACTGTCCTTCGTTTGGTTAACCATTTCTCAGGGGCACACCGAGGGCACCCTGCATTGTCTCGCGGGCCCGGAGGCCACTTTGCACGGCCTGCCAACGCAATGCGAGGTGCTTCGCCCTTGGCCGCCTTCCCGGCCGGCTTCGGGACGTTTCGGGGGCTCTCACCGGGGCAAATCCGGTCCCCCGGGCGATTAGGAGGCCTCCCCGGGCAGGCCCGGGCTTCAGGCCGCCGCTTTTCCATCCCGGCCGAAAGAGGCGAAAAATGCCGAAAATGGCCAAAAATGGCCGCCGGCAGGGCCTCTCGGTCGGTTTGGCGGCAGCCTGGGTCGGTCCCTGCAGACCTGGAGGCTCGAGAAGGTTTTTGGCGATGTCGACCGATTCTCGATTTGCCACCTCCTACTATTCTGCAGGTACCCCGCCAACCTCCCCTGCCGACAATTCCAACCGTAAGGTCGGGCGGTAGTCCTACCGACGAAGAGGCCCCAAAGCCCGCAAAACGCCATTTTGCCCTTTCCTCATCGGGACTTCCGAGGGGAACTCATTAACCAGCTCCAGGAGTGGTATGCCAGAAATTGCAACTTGACCCGTCGCCGGGCACACCCGCTACTCTCTGCGGGAATACCCCCACCGGGTGCCGGGTAAAGGCCTCGGATCTGACCTCATGGACTTCCGTCTGTGCACGGATTTTGCTCTCGCGGGCCCAAGAGCCTCATTGCCCGGCCTGCCAATGCAACCCGAGGTCCATTGGCCTCATTGGTTAATTATTTCTCGAGAAAACACTTTGCCTCTCCGCCAGAGACTAAGTCCAATTGGTTAATCATTTCTCAAGGCCACAATTTGCCTGCCGTTCAGAGACTAAGTCCAATTGGTTAACCATTTCTCTTGAAAACACTTTGCCTCTCTGCCAGAGACTAAGTCCAATTGGTTAACCATTTCTCTTGAAAACACTTTGCCTCTCTGCCAGAGACTAAGTCCAATTGGTTAACCATTTCTCGTGAAAACACTTTGCCTCTCTGCCAGAGACTAAGTCCAATTGGTTATCCATTTCTCTGGAAAACACTTTGTCTCTCCGCCAGAGACTAAGTCCAATTGGTTAACCATTTCTCTTGAAAACACTTTGCCTCTCTGCCAGAGACTAAGTCCAATTGGTTAACCATTTCTCGTGAAAACACTTTGTCTCTCTGCCAGAGACTAAGTCCAATTGGTTAACCATTTCTCGTGAAAATACTTGGTCTCTCCGCCAGAGACTAAGTCCAATTGGTTAATCATTTCTCAAGGCCACAATTTGCCTGCCGTTCAGAGAAAAAGTCCAATTGGTTATCCGTTTCTCTGGAAAACACTTTGTCTCTCCGCCAGAGACGAAGTCCAATTGGTTAACCATTTCTCTTGAAAACACTTTGCCTCTCTGCCAGAGACTAAGTCCAATTGGTTAACCATTTCTCGTGAAAACACTTTGTCTCTCTGCCAGAGACTAAGTCCAATTGGTTAACCATTTCTCAGGGGCTCACCGAGGGCAATCTGTAACGTCTCGCGGGCCCGGGGGCCCCTTTGCACGGCCTGCCAATGCAATCCGAGCCGCACTGTCCTTCGTTTGGTTAACCATTTCTCAGGGGCACACCGAGGGCACCCTGCATTGTCTCGCGGGCCCGGAGGCCACTTTGCACGGCCTGCCAACGCAATGCGAGGTGCTTCGCCCTTGGCCGCCTTCCCGGCCGGCTTCGGGACGTTTCGGGGGCTCTCACCGGGGCAAATCCGGTCCCCCGGGCGATTAGGAGGCCTCCCCGGGCAGGCCCGGGCTTCAGGCCGCCGCTTTTCCATCCCGGCCGAAAGAGGCGAAAAATGCCGAAAATGGCCAAAAATGGCCGCCGGCAGGGCCTCTCGGTCGGTTTGGCGGCAGCCTGGGTCGGTCCCTGCAGACCTGGAGGCTCGAGAAGGTTTTTGGCGATGTCGACCGATTCTCGATTTGCCACCTCCTACTATTCTGCAGGTACCCCGCCAACCTCCCCTGCCGACAATTCCAACCGTAAGGTCGGGCGGTAGTCCTACCGACGAAGAGGCCCCAAAGCCCGCAAAACGCCATTTTGCCCTTTCCTCATCGGGACTTCCGAGGGGAACTCATTAACCAGCTCCAGGAGTGGTATGCCAGAAATTGCAACTTGACCCGTCGCCGGGCACACCCGCTACTCTCTGCGGGAATACCCCCACCGGGTGCCGGGTAAAGGCCTCGGATCTGACCTCATGGACTTCCGTCTGTGCACGGATTTTGCTCTCGCGGGCCCAAGAGCCTCATTGCCCGGCCTGCCAATGCAACCCGAGGTCCATTGGCCTCATTGGTTAATTATTTCTCGAGAAAACACTTTGCCTCTCCGCCAGAGACTAAGTCCAATTGGTTAATCATTTCTCAAGGCCACAATTTGCCTGCCGTTCAGAGACTAAGTCCAATTGGTTAACCATTTCTCTTGAAAACACTTTGCCTCTCTGCCAGAGACTAAGTCCAATTGGTTAACCATTTCTCTTGAAAACACTTTGCCTCTCTGCCAGAGACTAAGTCCAATTGGTTAACCATTTCTCGTGAAAACACTTTGCCTCTCTGCCAGAGACTAAGTCCAATTGGTTATCCATTTCTCTGGAAAACACTTTGTCTCTCCGCCAGAGACTAAGTCCAATTGGTTAACCATTTCTCTTGAAAACACTTTGCCTCTCTGCCAGAGACTAAGTTCAATTGGTTAACCATTTCTCAGGAAAACGCTTTGCCTCTCTGCCAGAGACTAAGTCCAATTGGTTAACCATTTCTCAGGAAAACACTTTGCCTCTCTGCCAGAGACTAAGTCCAATTGGTTATCCATTTCTCGTGAAAACACTTTGCCTCTCTGCCAGAGACTAAGTCCAATTGGTTAACCATTTCTCTTGAAAACACTTTGCCTCTCTGCCAGAGACGAAGTCCAATTGGTTAACCATTTCTCGTGAAAACACTTTGCCTCTCCGCCAGAGACTAAGTCCAATTGGTTAATCATTTCTCAAGGCCACAATTTGCCTGCCGTTCAGAGACCAAGTCCAATTGGTTAACCATTTCTCTTGAAAACACTTTGCCTCTCTGCCAGAGACCAAGTCCAATTGGTTAACCATTTCTCTTGAAAACACTTTGTCTCTCCGCCAGAGACTAAGTCCAATTGGTTAACCATTTCTCTTGAAAACACTTTGCCTCTCTGCCAGAGACGAAGTCCAATTGGTTAACCATTTCTCGTGAAAACACTTTGCCTCTCTGCCAGAGACTAAGTCCAATTGGTTATCCATTTCTCTTGAAAACACTTTGTCTCTCCGCCAGAGACAAAGTCCAATTGGTTAACCATTTCTCTGGAAAACACTTTGCCTCTCTGCCAGAGACTAAGTCCAATTGGTTAACCATTTCTCTTGAAAACACTTTGCCTCTCTGCCAGAGACTAAGTCCAATTGGTTAACCATTTCTCTTGAAAACACTTTGCCTCTCCGCCAGAGACTAAGTCCAATTGGTTAATCATTTCTCTTGAAAACACTTTGCCTCTCCGCCAGAGACTAAGTCCAATTGGTTAACCATTTCTCGTGAAAACACTTTGCCTCTCTGCCAGAGACTAAGTCCAATTGGTTAACCATTTCTCTTGAAAACACTTTGCCTCTCTGCCAGAGACTAAGTCCAATTGGTTAACCATTTCTCTTGAAAACACTTTGTCTCTCTGCCAGAGACTAAGTCCAATTGGTTAACCATTTCTCAGGGGCACACCGAGGGCAACCTGTAACGTCTCGCGGGCCCGGGGGCCCCTTTGCACGGCCTGCCAATGCAATCCGAGGCGCACTGTCCTTCGTTTGGTTAACCATTTCTCAGGGGCACACCGAGGGCACCCTGCATTGTCTCGCGGGCCCGGAGGCCACTTTGCACGGCCTGCCAATGCAATCCGAGGTCCTTCGCCCTTGGCCGCCTTCCCGGCCGGCTTCGGGACGTTTCGGGGGCTCTCACCGGGGCAAATCCGGTCCCCCGGGCGATTATGAGGCCTCCCCGGGCAGGCCCGGGCTTCAGGCCGCAGCTTTTCCATCCCGGCCGAAAGAGGCGAAAAATGCCGAAAATGGCCAAAAATGGCCGCCGGCAGGGCCTGTCGGTCGGTTTGGCGGCAGCCTGGGTCGGTCCCTGCAGACCTGGAGGCTCGAGAAGGTTTTTGGCGATGTCGACCGATTCTCGATTTGCCACCTCCTACTATTCTGCAGGTACCCCGCCAACCTCCCCTGCCAACAATTCCAACCGTAAGGTCGGGCGGTAGTCCTACCGTCCAGGAGGCCCTAAAAGCCCGCAAAACGCCATTTTGCCCTTTCCTCATCGGGACTTCCGAGGGGAACTCATGAACCAGCTCCAGGAGTGGCATGCCAGAAATTGCAACTTGACCCGTCGCCGGGCAGATTCGCTACTCTCTGCGGGAATACCCCCACCGGGTGCCGGGTAAAGGCCTCGGATCTGACCTCATGGACTTCCGTCTGTGCACGGATTTTGCTCTCGCGGGCCCAAGAGCCACATTGCCCGGCCTGCCAATGCAACCCGAGGTCCATTGGCCTCATTGGTTAATTATTTCTCGAGAAAACACTTTGCCTCTCTGCCAGAGACTAAGTCCAATTGGTTAACCATTTCTCAGGGGCACAGTTTGCCTGCCGTTCAGAGACGAAGTCCAATTGGTTAACCATTTCTCAGGAAAACACTTTGCCTCTCTGCCAGAGACTAAGTCCAATTGGTTAACCATTTCTCGTGAAAACACTTTGCCTCTCCGCCAGAGACTTAGTCCAATTGGTTAACCATTTCTCAGGGGCACACCGAGGGCAATCTGTAACGTCTCGCGGGCCCGGGGGCCCCTTTGCACGGCCAGCCAATGCAATCCGAGGCGCACTGTCCTTCGTTTGGTTAACCATTTCTCAGGGGCACACCGAGGGCACCCTGCATTGTCTCGCGGGCCCGGAGGCCACTTTGCACGGCCTGCCAATGCAATCGGAGGTGCTTCGCCCTTGGCCGCCTTCCCGGCCGGCTTCGGGACGTTTCCGGGGCTCTCACCGGGGCAAATCCGGTCCCCCGGGCGATTAGGAGGCTTCCCCGGGCAGGCCCGGGCTTCAGTCCGCCGCTTTTCCATCCCGGCCGAAAGAGGCGAAAAATGCCGAAAATGGCCAAAAATGGCCGCCGGCAGGGCCTGTCGGTCGGTTTGGCGGCAGCCTGGGTCGGTCCCTGCAGACCTGGAGGCTCGAGAAGGCGTTTGGCGATGTCGACCGATTCTCGATTTGCCACCTCCTACTATTCTGCAGGTACCCCGCCAACCTCCCCTGCCGACAATTCCAACCGTAAGGTCGGGCGGTAGTCCTACCGACGAAGAGGCCCCAAAGCCCGCAAAACGCCATTTTGCCCTTTCCTCATCGGGACTTCCGAGGGGAACTCATGAACCAGCTCCAGGAGTGGCATGCCAGAAATTGCAACTTGACCCGTCGCCGGGCAGATTCGCTGCTCTCTGCGGGAATACCCCCACCGGGCGCCGGGTAAGAGCCTCGGATCTGACCTCATGGGCTTCCGTCCTCGCACGGATTTTGCTCTCCCGGGCCCAGGGGCCACTTTCCCCGGCCTTGCGAAGGCAATCGGAGGTGCTTCGCCCTCGAAACCGCCTTCCCGGCCGGCTTCGGGACGTTTCCGGGGCAAATCCGGTCCCGCGGGCGAAGGGGAGCCTTCCCCGGGCACGCCCGGGCTTCAGGCCGCCGCTTTCCGTGACCTACCGAAAGACGCGAAAAATGCCGAAAATGGCCAAAAATGGCCGCCCGGCACGGCCTCGCGGTCGGTTTGGGGGCAGCCTGGGTCGGTCCCTGCAGACCTGGAGGCTCGAGAAGGCACTTGGCGATGTCGACCGATTCTCGATTTGCCACCTCCTACTATTCTGCAGGTACCCCGCCAACCTCCCCAGCCAACAAATCGCAAATGCCGATCGGCGGGTGACCGTCCGGTAGTCATGCCGACGAAGAGGCACCTAGGCCCCGCAAACGCTTCCAAATCCGACCCCATCCCGGACCGGTTCTTTTTTAAAAAAGGCTCCCAGGACTCCGGATTTTTTCCTGCCGCACTCGGGACCACCCGACGGACACGAAACCGGGAACCTTTCCCCGGTCCGACCCTCCTCGGCCCGGCCAGCCGACGTCGAAGCGGCCGACTGGTTAATGATTTCACCCTGCTCCGACTTGACGCGTTTTCCAACCGCGCATGCGCGGCTCTGCCTCCCGAACCGCCCCCTCACGTGAGGGCTCTGGGTCCGCCCCCCGGCAGCCATTTCCTCCTGCCGGTCCGTTATTTTACGCCGTTTTTCGCCCTCCAGCCCTGCCGGAATGCTGCCTGCTCGCTGGTTAACCATTTCGCTCCCTCCACTTCGGCTTCTGCCCTGCTGGGGAAGCCCGCTGCTGCCTCTAACCGTACTCACGGGCGGGCGGCTCTGCTGCGCGGCCTCCGGCCACGCCCCCTCACCTGGTTTGCTGGGAACCCGCCCCCGGCAGCCTGTTACTCGTGCCGGTTCGGTCTTATCGGCCCTTTTTGCACCTTCCCTGCCTGCTGGCATGCTTCGGCTCACCGGTCAACCGGTTCCCCGTTCTCCACTTAGACTTTTGAGCTGCGGGGCTGGTCTGCCGCGAACTGCACCCGTATTACGGGGCGGGCGGCTCTACTGCCCGTACGGCTGCCCTGCCTGTTAACTGGTTAACCGTTTCCCCGTCCACTACTTCGTCCCTGGACCTGCCGGTGTGTTCTGCAGCTAACTGCACCCGTATTACGGGGCGGGACGCTCCGCTTACCGGCCGGCTGCCATGCCTGCTTAACTGGTCAACCATTTACTCACATATACTTAGCCCCTGGAGCTGCTGGGCTGGTCGGCGACCTAACTGCACCCTTGTTGCCGGGAGGTCGGCACTAATTGCCGGCCGGCCGGCTGCCCTGCCTGCTAACTGGTAAACCCTTTACCCACATGTACTTAGCCCCTGGATACTGATGGGCTGTTCTGCACCTAACTGCACCCTGATTAGCGGGCGGGCGGCTGTAATTGCCGGCCGGCTGCTCTGCCTGCTAACTGGTTAACCATTGACCCACATGTACTTAGCCCCTGGAAACAGAGGGGCTGTTCTGCACCTAACTGCACCCTTATTAGCGGGCGGACAGGCGGCCGGCTCTAATTACCGGCCGGCCGGCTGCCCTGCCTGCTAACTGGTTCACCATTTACCCACATGTACTTAGCCCCTGGAAGCTGATGGGCTGTTCTGCACCTAACTGCACCCTTATTAGCGGGCGGGCGGCTGTAATTACCGGCCGGCTGCCCTGCCTGCTAACTGGTTCACCATTTACCCACATGTACTTAGCCCCTGGAAAATGATGGGCTGTTCTGCACCTAACAGCACCCTTAGTAGCGGGCGGACAGGCGGCCGGCTCTATTTCCCGGCCGGCTGCCCTGCCTGCTAACTGGTTAACCATTTACCCACATGTACTTAGCCCCTGGAGCTGATGGGCTGTTCTGCACCTAACTGCACACTGATTAGTGGGCGGGCGGCTCTAATTGCCGGCCGGCTGCTCTGCCTGCTAACTGGTTAACCATTGACCCACATGTACTTAGGCCCAGGAAACTGAGGGGCTGTTCTGCACCTAACTGCACCCTTATTAGCGGGCGGACAGGCGGCCGGCTCTAATTACCGGCCGGCCGGCTGCCCTGCCTTGCTAGCTGGTTAACCATTTACCCACATGTACTTAGACCCTGGAGCTGATGGGCTGTTCTGCACCTAACTGCACCCTGATTAGCGGGCGGGCGGCTCTAATTGCCGGCCGGCTGCTCTGCCTGCTAACTGGTTCACCATTGACCCACATGTACTTAGCCCCTGGAAACTGATGGGCTGTCCTGCACCTAACTGCACCCTTATTAGCGGGCGGACAGGCGGCCGGCTGTAATTCCCGGCCGGCTGCGCTGCCTGCTAACTGGTTAACCATTTACCCACATGTACTTAGCCCCTGGAAACTGATGGGCTGTTCTGCAACTCACTGCACCCTTACTGGCGGGCGGACAGGCGGCCGGCTCTAATTACCGGCCGGCCGGCTGCCCTGCCTTGCTAACTGGTTAACCATTTACCCACATGTACTTAGCCCCTGGAAACTGATGGGCTGTTCTGCACCTAACTGCACCCTTATTAGCGGGCGGGCGGCTGTAATTACCGGCCGGCTGCCCTGCCTGCTAACTGGTTAACCATTTACCCACATGTACTTAGCCCCTGGAAACTGATGGGCTGTTCTGCACCTAACTGCACCCTTACTAGCGGGCGGACAGGCGGCCGGCTCTAATTACCGGCCGGCCGGCTGCCCTGCCTTGCTAACTGGTTAACCATTTACCCACATGTACTTAGCCCCTGGAAACTGATGGGCTGTCCTGCACCTAACTGCACCCTTACTAGCGGGCGGGCGGCTGTAATTAGCGGCCGGCTGCCCTGCCTGCTAACTGGTTCATCATTTACCCACATGTACTTAGCCCCTGGAGCTGCTGGGCTGGTCGGCACCTAACTGCAGCCCTATGGCCGGGAGGTCGGCTCTAATTACCGGCCGGCTGCCCTGCCTGCTAACTGGTTAATCATTTACCCACATGTACTTAGCCCCTGGAGCTGCTGGGCTGGTCGGCACCTAACTGCACCCGTAATGGCCGGGAGGTCGGCTCTAATTACCGGCCGGCTGCCCTGCCTGCTAACTGGTTAACCATTTACCCACATGTACTTAGCCCCTGGAGCTGATGGGCTGTTCTGCACCGAACTGCACCCTGATTAGCGGGCGGGCGGCTCTAATTGCCGGCCGGCTGCCCTGCCTGCTAACTGGTTAACCATTTACCCGCATGCACTTAGCCCCTGGAGCTGCTGGGCTGGCCGGCACCTAACTGCACCCTTATCACCGGGCGGGCGGCTCTAATTACCGGCCGGCCGGCTGCCCTGCCTGCTAACTGGTTCACCATTTACCCACATGTACTTAGCCCCTGGAGCTGCTGGGCTGGCCGGGACCTAACTGCACCCTTATCACCGGGCGGGCGGCTCTAATTACCGGCCGGCCGGCTGCCCTGCCTGCTAACTGGTTAACAATTTACCCACATGTACTTAGCCCCTGGAAAATGATGGGCTGTTCTGCACCTAACTGCACCTTGATTAGCGGGCGGGCGGCTCTAATTGCCGGCCGGCTGCTCTGCCTGCTAACTGGTTAACCATATACCCACATGTACTTAGCCCCTGGAAAATGATGGGCTGTTCTGCACCTATCTGCACCCTGATTAGCGGGCGGGCGGCTCTAATTGCCGGCCGGCTGCTCTGCCTGCTGACTGGTTAACCATTTACCCACATGTACTTAGCCCCTGGAGCTGCTGGGCCTGTCGGCACCTAACTGCACCCTTATCACCGGGCGGGTGGCTCTATTTACCGGCCGGCTGCCCTGCCTGCTAACTGGTTAACCATTTACCCACATGTACTTAGCCCCTGGAGCTGATGGGCTGTTCTGCACCTAACTGCACCCTGATGAGCGGGCGGGCGGCTCCAATTACCGGCCGGCTGCTCTGCCTGCTAACTGGTTAATCCTTTACCCACATGTACTTAGCCCCAGGAGCTGCTGGGCTGGTCGGCACCTAACTGCAGCCCTATGGCCGGGCGGGCGGCCTCAATTACCGGCCGGCTGCCCTGCCTGCTAACTGGTTAACCATTTACCCACACGTACTTAGCCCCTGGAGCTGCTGGGCTGGTCGGCACCTAACTGCACCCGTATGGCCGGGAGGTCGGCTCTAATTACCGGCCGGTTGCCCTGCCTGCTAACTGGTTAATCATTTACCCACATGCACTTCGCCCCTGGAGCCGCTGGGCTGGTCGGCACCTAACTGCAGCCCTATGGCCGGGCGGGCGGCTCCAATTACCGGCCGGCTGCCCTGCCTGCTAACTGGTTAATCATTTACCCACATGTACGTAGCCCCAGGAGCTGCTGGGCTGGTCGGCACCTAACTGCAGCCCTATGGCCCGGCGGGCGGCCTCAATTACCGGCCGGCTTCCCTGCCTGCTAAAAAGGTTAACCATTTACCCACATGTACTTAGCCCCTGGAGCTGCTGGGCTGTTCGGCACCTAACTGCACCCGTATGGCCGGGAGGTCGGCTATAATTACCGGCCGGTTGCCCTGCCTGCTAACTGGTTAATCATTTACCCACATGCACTTCGCCCCTGGAGCTGCTGGGCTGGTCGGCACCTAACTGCAGCCCGATGGCCGGGCGGGCGGCTCCAATTACCGGCCGGCTGCCCTGCCTGGTAACTGGTTAACCATTTACCCACACGTACTTAGCCCCTGGAGCTGCTGGGCTGGTCGGCACCTAACTGCACCCGTATGGCCGGGAGGTCGGCTCTAATTACCGGCCGGCTGCCCTGCCTGCTAACTGGTTAACCGTTTACCCACCCGTACTTAGCCCCTGGAGCTGCTGGGCTGGTCGCCACCTAACTGCACCCTTATCACCGGGCGGGCCGCTCTCATTGCCGGCCGGCTGCCCTGCCTGCTAACTGGTTAACCATTTCACCTTCTGCACTTT
>NW_027597146.1:5000-17500 GCF_964194155.1 Cetorhinus maximus | reverse complement strand
CCAAAGCCCGCAAAACGCCATTTTGCCATTTTCTCATCGGGACTTCCGAGGGGAACTCATTAACGAGCTCCAGGAGTGGTATGCCAGAAATTGCAACTTGACCCGTCGCCGGGCACACCCGCTACTCTCTGCGGGAATACCCCCACCGGGTGCCGGGTAAAGGCCTCGGATCTGACCTCATGGACTTCCGTCTGCGCACGGATTTTGCTCTCGCGGGCCCAAGAGCCACTTTCCACGGCCTACCAACGCAATCCGAAGTGCATTGGCCAACCATTACAACGGGAAACACTTTGCCTCTCCGCCAGAGACTAAGTCCAATTGGTTAACCATTTCTCAGGAAAACACTTTGCCTCTCTGCCAGAGACTAAGTCCAATTGGTTAACCATTTCTCATGGCCGCAATTTGCCTGCTGTTCACAGACTAAGTCCAATTGGTTAACCATTTCTCAGGAAAACACTTTGCCTCTCTGCCAGAGACTAAGTCCAATTGGTTAACCATTTCTCAGGAAAACGCTTTGCCTCTCTGCCAGAGACTAAGTCCAATTGGTTAACCATTTCTCTTGAAAACACTTTGCCTCTCTGCCAGAGACTAAGTCCAATTGGTTATCCATTTCTCGTGAAAACACTTTGCCTCTCTGCCAGAGACTAAGTCCAATTGGTTAACCATTTCTCGTGAATACACTTTGTCTCTCTGCCAGAGACTAAGTCCAATTGGTTAACCATTTCTCGTGAAAACACTTTGTCTCTCCGCCAGAGACTAAGTCCAATTGGTTAATCATTTCTCAAGGCCACAATTTGCCTGCCGTTCAGAGACCAAGTCCAATTGGTTAACCATTTCTCTTGAAAACACTTTGCCTCTCTGCCAGAGACTAAGTCCAATTGGTTAACCATTTCTCGTGAAAACACTTTGTCTCTCCTCCAGAGACTAAGTCCAATTGGTTAATCATTTCTCAAGGCCACAATTTGCCTGCCGTTCAGAGACCAAGTCCAATTGGTTAACCATTTCTCTTGAAAACACTTTGCCTCTCTGCCAGAGACTAAGTCCAATTGGTTAACCATTTCTCTTGAAAACACTTTGTCTCTCCGCCAGAGACTAAGTCCAATTGGTTAACCATTTCTCGTGAAAACACTTTGCCTCTCTGCCAGAGACTAAGTCCAATTGGTTAACCATTTCTCGTGAAAACACTTTGCCTCTCTGCCAGAGACTAAGTCCAATTGGTTATCCATTTCTCTTGAAAACACTTTGTCTCTCCGCCAGAGACTAAGTCCAATTGGTTAACCATTTCTCGTGAAAACACTTTGCCTCTCTGCCAGAGACTAAGTCCAATTGGTTAACCATTTCTCGTGAAAACACTTTGCCTCTCTGCCAGAGACTAAGTCCAATTGGTTAACCATTTCTCGTGAAAATACTTGGTCTCTCCGCCAGAGACTAAGTCCAATTGGTTAATCATTTCTCAAGGCCACAATTTGCCTGCCGTTCAGAGAAAAAGTCCAATTGGTTATCCGTTTCTCTGGAAAACACTTTGTCTCTCCGCCAGAGACGAAGTCCAATTGGTTAACCATTTCTCTTGAAAACACTTTGCCTCTCTGCCAGAGACTAAGTCCAATTGGTTAACCATTTCTCGTGAAAACACTTTGTCTCTCTGCCAGAGACTAAGTCCAATTGGTTAACCATTTCTCAGGGGCTCACCGAGGGCAATCTGTAACGTCTCGCGGGCCCGGGGGCCCCTTTGCACGGCCTGCCAATGCAATCCGAGCCGCACTGTCCTTCGTTTGGTTAACCATTTCTCAGGGGCACACCGAGGGCACCCTGCATTGTCTCGCGGGCCCGGAGGCCACTTTGCACGGCCTGCCAACGCAATGCGAGGTGCTTCGCCCTTGGCCGCCTTCCCGGCCGGCTTCGGGACGTTTCGGGGGCTCTCACCGGGGCAAATCCGGTCCCCCGGGCGATTAGGAGGCCTCCCCGGGCAGGCCCGGGCTTCAGGCCGCCGCTTTTCCATCCCGGCCGAAAGAGGCGAAAAATGCCGAAAATGGCCAAAAATGGCCGCCGGCAGGGCCTCTCGGTCGGTTTGGCGGCAGCCTGGGTCGGTCCCTGCAGACCTGGAGGCTCGAGAAGGTTTTTGGCGATGTCGACCGATTCTCGATTTGCCACCTCCTACTATTCTGCAGGTACCCCGCCAACCTCCCCTGCCGACAATTCCAACCGTAAGGTCGGGCGGTAGTCCTACCGACGAAGAGGCCCCAAAGCCCGCAAAACGCCATTTTGCCCTTTCCTCATCGGGACTTCCGAGGGGAACTCATTAACCAGCTCCAGGAGTGGTATGCCAGAAATTGCAACTTGACCCGTCGCCGGGCACACCCGCTACTCTCTGCGGGAATACCCCCACCGGGTGCCGGGTAAAGGCCTCGGATCTGACCTCATGGACTTCCGTCTGTGCACGGATTTTGCTCTCGCGGGCCCAAGAGCCTCATTGCCCGGCCTGCCAATGCAACCCGAGGTCCATTGGCCTCATTGGTTAATTATTTCTCGAGAAAACACTTTGCCTCTCCGCCAGAGACTAAGTCCAATTGGTTAATCATTTCTCAAGGCCACAATTTGCCTGCCGTTCAGAGACTAAGTCCAATTGGTTAACCATTTCTCTTGAAAACACTTTGCCTCTCTGCCAGAGACTAAGTCCAATTGGTTAACCATTTCTCTTGAAAACACTTTGCCTCTCTGCCAGAGACTAAGTCCAATTGGTTAACCATTTCTCGTGAAAACACTTTGCCTCTCTGCCAGAGACTAAGTCCAATTGGTTATCCATTTCTCTGGAAAACACTTTGTCTCTCCGCCAGAGACTAAGTCCAATTGGTTAACCATTTCTCTTGAAAACACTTTGCCTCTCTGCCAGAGACTAAGTTCAATTGGTTAACCATTTCTCAGGAAAACGCTTTGCCTCTCTGCCAGAGACTAAGTCCAATTGGTTAACCATTTCTCAGGAAAACACTTTGCCTCTCTGCCAGAGACTAAGTCCAATTGGTTATCCATTTCTCGTGAAAACACTTTGCCTCTCTGCCAGAGACTAAGTCCAATTGGTTAACCATTTCTCTTGAAAACACTTTGCCTCTCTGCCAGAGACGAAGTCCAATTGGTTAACCATTTCTCGTGAAAACACTTTGCCTCTCCGCCAGAGACTAAGTCCAATTGGTTAATCATTTCTCAAGGCCACAATTTGCCTGCCGTTCAGAGACCAAGTCCAATTGGTTAACCATTTCTCTTGAAAACACTTTGCCTCTCTGCCAGAGACCAAGTCCAATTGGTTAACCATTTCTCTTGAAAACACTTTGTCTCTCCGCCAGAGACTAAGTCCAATTGGTTAACCATTTCTCTTGAAAACACTTTGCCTCTCTGCCAGAGACGAAGTCCAATTGGTTAACCATTTCTCGTGAAAACACTTTGCCTCTCTGCCAGAGACTAAGTCCAATTGGTTATCCATTTCTCTTGAAAACACTTTGTCTCTCCGCCAGAGACAAAGTCCAATTGGTTAACCATTTCTCTGGAAAACACTTTGCCTCTCTGCCAGAGACTAAGTCCAATTGGTTAACCATTTCTCTTGAAAACACTTTGCCTCTCTGCCAGAGACTAAGTCCAATTGGTTAACCATTTCTCTTGAAAACACTTTGCCTCTCCGCCAGAGACTAAGTCCAATTGGTTAATCATTTCTCTTGAAAACACTTTGCCTCTCCGCCAGAGACTAAGTCCAATTGGTTAACCATTTCTCGTGAAAACACTTTGCCTCTCTGCCAGAGACTAAGTCCAATTGGTTAACCATTTCTCTTGAAAACACTTTGCCTCTCTGCCAGAGACTAAGTCCAATTGGTTAACCATTTCTCTTGAAAACACTTTGTCTCTCTGCCAGAGACTAAGTCCAATTGGTTAACCATTTCTCAGGGGCACACCGAGGGCAACCTGTAACGTCTCGCGGGCCCGGGGGCCCCTTTGCACGGCCTGCCAATGCAATCCGAGGCGCACTGTCCTTCGTTTGGTTAACCATTTCTCAGGGGCACACCGAGGGCACCCTGCATTGTCTCGCGGGCCCGGAGGCCACTTTGCACGGCCTGCCAATGCAATCCGAGGTCCTTCGCCCTTGGCCGCCTTCCCGGCCGGCTTCGGGACGTTTCGGGGGCTCTCACCGGGGCAAATCCGGTCCCCCGGGCGATTATGAGGCCTCCCCGGGCAGGCCCGGGCTTCAGGCCGCAGCTTTTCCATCCCGGCCGAAAGAGGCGAAAAATGCCGAAAATGGCCAAAAATGGCCGCCGGCAGGGCCTGTCGGTCGGTTTGGCGGCAGCCTGGGTCGGTCCCTGCAGACCTGGAGGCTCGAGAAGGTTTTTGGCGATGTCGACCGATTCTCGATTTGCCACCTCCTACTATTCTGCAGGTACCCCGCCAACCTCCCCTGCCAACAATTCCAACCGTAAGGTCGGGCGGTAGTCCTACCGTCCAGGAGGCCCTAAAAGCCCGCAAAACGCCATTTTGCCCTTTCCTCATCGGGACTTCCGAGGGGAACTCATGAACCAGCTCCAGGAGTGGCATGCCAGAAATTGCAACTTGACCCGTCGCCGGGCAGATTCGCTACTCTCTGCGGGAATACCCCCACCGGGTGCCGGGTAAAGGCCTCGGATCTGACCTCATGGACTTCCGTCTGTGCACGGATTTTGCTCTCGCGGGCCCAAGAGCCACATTGCCCGGCCTGCCAATGCAACCCGAGGTCCATTGGCCTCATTGGTTAATTATTTCTCGAGAAAACACTTTGCCTCTCTGCCAGAGACTAAGTCCAATTGGTTAATCATTTCTCAAGGCCACAATTTGCCTGCCGTTCAGAGACGAAGTCCAATTGGTTAACCATTTCTCAGGAAAACACTTTGCCTCTCTGCCAGAGACTAAGTCCAATTGGTTAACCATTTCTCTTGAAAACACTTTGCCTCTCTGCCAGAGACTAAGTCCAATTGGTTAACCATTTCTCGTGAAAACACTTTGCCTCTCTGCCAGAGACTAAGTCCAATTGGTTATCCATTTCTCTGGAAAACACTTTGTCTCTCCGCCAGAGACTAAGTCCAATTGGTTAACCATTTCTCTTGAAAACACTTTGCCTCTCTGCCAGAGACTAAGTTCAATTGGTTAACCATTTCTCAGGAAAACGCTTTGCCTCTCTGCCAGAGACTAAGTCCAATTGGTTAACCATTTCTCAGGAAAACACTTTGCCTCTCTGCCAGAGACTAAGTCCAATTGGTTATCCATTTCTCGTGAAAACACTTTGCCTCTCTGCCAGAGACTAAGTCCAATTGGTTAACCATTTCTCTTGAAAACACTTTGCCTCTCTGCCAGAGACGAAGTCCAATTGGTTAACCATTTCTCGTGAAAACACTTTGCCTCTCCGCCAGAGACTAAGTCCAATTGGTTAATCATTTCTCAAGGCCACAATTTGCCTGCCGTTCAGAGACCAAGTCCAATTGGTTAACCATTTCTCTTGAAAACACTTTGCCTCTCTGCCAGAGACCAAGTCCAATTGGTTAACCATTTCTCTTGAAAACACTTTGTCTCTCCGCCAGAGACTAAGTCCAATTGGTTAACCATTTCTCTTGAAAACACTTTGCCTCTCTGCCAGAGACGAAGTCCAATTGGTTAACCATTTCTCGTGAAAACACTTTGCCTCTCTGCCAGAGACTAAGTCCAATTGGTTATCCATTTCTCTTGAAAACACTTTGTCTCTCCGCCAGAGACAAAGTCCAATTGGTTAACCATTTCTCTGGAAAACACTTTGCCTCTCTGCCAGAGACTAAGTCCAATTGGTTAACCATTTCTCTTGAAAACACTTTGCCTCTCTGCCAGAGACTAAGTCCAATTGGTTAACCATTTCTCTTGAAAACACTTTGCCTCTCCGCCAGAGACTAAGTCCAATTGGTTAATCATTTCTCTTGAAAACACTTTGCCTCTCCGCCAGAGACTAAGTCCAATTGGTTAACCATTTCTCGTGAAAACACTTTGCCTCTCTGCCAGAGACTAAGTCCAATTGGTTAACCATTTCTCTTGAAAACACTTTGCCTCTCTGCCAGAGACTAAGTCCAATTGGTTAACCATTTCTCTTGAAAACACTTTGTCTCTCTGCCAGAGACTAAGTCCAATTGGTTAACCATTTCTCAGGGGCACACCGAGGGCAACCTGTAACGTCTCGCGGGCCCGGGGGCCCCTTTGCACGGCCTGCCAATGCAATCCGAGGCGCACTGTCCTTCGTTTGGTTAACCATTTCTCAGGGGCACACCGAGGGCACCCTGCATTGTCTCGCGGGCCCGGAGGCCACTTTGCACGGCCTGCCAATGCAATCCGAGGTCCTTCGCCCTTGGCCGCCTTCCCGGCCGGCTTCGGGACGTTTCGGGGGCTCTCACCGGGGCAAATCCGGTCCCCCGGGCGATTATGAGGCCTCCCCGGGCAGGCCCGGGCTTCAGGCCGCAGCTTTTCCATCCCGGCCGAAAGAGGCGAAAAATGCCGAAAATGGCCAAAAATGGCCGCCGGCAGGGCCTGTCGGTCGGTTTGGCGGCAGCCTGGGTCGGTCCCTGCAGACCTGGAGGCTCGAGAAGGTTTTTGGCGATGTCGACCGATTCTCGATTTGCCACCTCCTACTATTCTGCAGGTACCCCGCCAACCTCCCCTGCCAACAATTCCAACCGTAAGGTCGGGCGGTAGTCCTACCGTCCAGGAGGCCCTAAAAGCCCGCAAAACGCCATTTTGCCCTTTCCTCATCGGGACTTCCGAGGGGAACTCATGAACCAGCTCCAGGAGTGGCATGCCAGAAATTGCAACTTGACCCGTCGCCGGGCAGATTCGCTACTCTCTGCGGGAATACCCCCACCGGGTGCCGGGTAAAGGCCTCGGATCTGACCTCATGGACTTCCGTCTGTGCACGGATTTTGCTCTCGCGGGCCCAAGAGCCACATTGCCCGGCCTGCCAATGCAACCCGAGGTCCATTGGCCTCATTGGTTAATTATTTCTCGAGAAAACACTTTGCCTCTCTGCCAGAGACTAAGTCCAATTGGTTAACCATTTCTCAGGGGCACAGTTTGCCTGCCGTTCAGAGACGAAGTCCAATTGGTTAACCATTTCTCAGGAAAACACTTTGCCTCTCTGCCAGAGACTAAGTCCAATTGGTTAACCATTTCTCGTGAAAACACTTTGCCTCTCCGCCAGAGACTTAGTCCAATTGGTTAACCATTTCTCAGGGGCACACCGAGGGCAATCTGTAACGTCTCGCGGGCCCGGGGGCCCCTTTGCACGGCCAGCCAATGCAATCCGAGGCGCACTGTCCTTCGTTTGGTTAACCATTTCTCAGGGGCACACCGAGGGCACCCTGCATTGTCTCGCGGGCCCGGAGGCCACTTTGCACGGCCTGCCAATGCAATCGGAGGTGCTTCGCCCTTGGCCGCCTTCCCGGCCGGCTTCGGGACGTTTCCGGGGCTCTCACCGGGGCAAATCCGGTCCCCCGGGCGATTAGGAGGCTTCCCCGGGCAGGCCCGGGCTTCAGTCCGCCGCTTTTCCATCCCGGCCGAAAGAGGCGAAAAATGCCGAAAATGGCCAAAAATGGCCGCCGGCAGGGCCTGTCGGTCGGTTTGGCGGCAGCCTGGGTCGGTCCCTGCAGACCTGGAGGCTCGAGAAGGCGTTTGGCGATGTCGACCGATTCTCGATTTGCCACCTCCTACTATTCTGCAGGTACCCCGCCAACCTCCCCTGCCGACAATTCCAACCGTAAGGTCGGGCGGTAGTCCTACCGACGAAGAGGCCCCAAAGCCCGCAAAACGCCATTTTGCCCTTTCCTCATCGGGACTTCCGAGGGGAACTCATGAACCAGCTCCAGGAGTGGCATGCCAGAAATTGCAACTTGACCCGTCGCCGGGCAGATTCGCTGCTCTCTGCGGGAATACCCCCACCGGGCGCCGGGTAAGAGCCTCGGATCTGACCTCATGGGCTTCCGTCCTCGCACGGATTTTGCTCTCCCGGGCCCAGGGGCCACTTTCCCCGGCCTTGCGAAGGCAATCGGAGGTGCTTCGCCCTCGAAACCGCCTTCCCGGCCGGCTTCGGGACGTTTCCGGGGCAAATCCGGTCCCGCGGGCGAAGGGGAGCCTTCCCCGGGCACGCCCGGGCTTCAGGCCGCCGCTTTCCGTGACCTACCGAAAGACGCGAAAAATGCCGAAAATGGCCAAAAATGGCCGCCCGGCACGGCCTCGCGGTCGGTTTGGGGGCAGCCTGGGTCGGTCCCTGCAGACCTGGAGGCTCGAGAAGGCACTTGGCGATGTCGACCGATTCTCGATTTGCCACCTCCTACTATTCTGCAGGTACCCCGCCAACCTCCCCAGCCAACAAATCGCAAATGCCGATCGGCGGGTGACCGTCCGGTAGTCATGCCGACGAAGAGGCACCTAGGCCCCGCAAACGCTTCCAAATCCGACCCCATCCCGGACCGGTTCTTTTTTAAAAAAGGCTCCCAGGACTCCGGATTTTTTCCTGCCGCACTCGGGACCACCCGACGGACACGAAACCGGGAACCTTTCCCCGGTCCGACCCTCCTCGGCCCGGCCAGCCGACGTCGAAGCGGCCGACTGGTTAATGATTTCACCCTGCTCCGACTTGACGCGTTTTCCAACCGCGCATGCGCGGCTCTGCCTCCCGAACCGCCCCCTCACGTGAGGGCTCTGGGTCCGCCCCCCGGCAGCCATTTCCTCCTGCCGGTCCGTTATTTTACGCCGTTTTTCGCCCTCCAGCCCTGCCGGAATGCTGCCTGCTCGCTGGTTAACCATTTCGCTCCCTCCACTTCGGCTTCTGCCCTGCTGGGGAAGCCCGCTGCTGCCTCTAACCGTACTCACGGGCGGGCGGCTCTGCTGCGCGGCCTCCGGCCACGCCCCCTCACCTGGTTTGCTGGGAACCCGCCCCCGGCAGCCTGTTACTCGTGCCGGTTCGGTCTTATCGGCCCTTTTTGCACCTTCCCTGCCTGCTGGCATGCTTCGGCTCACCGGTCAACCGGTTCCCCGTTCTCCACTTAGACTTTTGAGCTGCGGGGCTGGTCTGCCGCGAACTGCACCCGTATTACGGGGCGGGCGGCTCTACTGCCCGTACGGCTGCCCTGCCTGTTAACTGGTTAACCGTTTCCCCGTCCACTACTTCGTCCCTGGACCTGCCGGTGTGTTCTGCAGCTAACTGCACCCGTATTACGGGGCGGGACGCTCCGCTTACCGGCCGGCTGCCATGCCTGCTTAACTGGTCAACCATTTACTCACATATACTTAGCCCCTGGAGCTGCTGGGCTGGTCGGCGACCTAACTGCACCCTTGTTGCCGGGAGGTCGGCACTAATTGCCGGCCGGCCGGCTGCCCTGCCTGCTAACTGGTAAACCCTTTACCCACATGTACTTAGCCCCTGGATACTGATGGGCTGTTCTGCACCTAACTGCACCCTGATTAGCGGGCGGGCGGCTGTAATTGCCGGCCGGCTGCTCTGCCTGCTAACTGGTTAACCATTGACCCACATGTACTTAGCCCCTGGAAACAGAGGGGCTGTTCTGCACCTAACTGCACCCTTATTAGCGGGCGGACAGGCGGCCGGCTCTAATTACCGGCCGGCCGGCTGCCCTGCCTGCTAACTGGTTCACCATTTACCCACATGTACTTAGCCCCTGGAAGCTGATGGGCTGTTCTGCACCTAACTGCACCCTTATTAGCGGGCGGGCGGCTGTAATTACCGGCCGGCTGCCCTGCCTGCTAACTGGTTCACCATTTACCCACATGTACTTAGCCCCTGGAAAATGATGGGCTGTTCTGCACCTAACAGCACCCTTAGTAGCGGGCGGACAGGCGGCCGGCTCTATTTCCCGGCCGGCTGCCCTGCCTGCTAACTGGTTAACCATTTACCCACATGTACTTAGCCCCTGGAGCTGATGGGCTGTTCTGCACCTAACTGCACACTGATTAGTGGGCGGGCGGCTCTAATTGCCGGCCGGCTGCTCTGCCTGCTAACTGGTTAACCATTGACCCACATGTACTTAGGCCCAGGAAACTGAGGGGCTGTTCTGCACCTAACTGCACCCTTATTAGCGGGCGGACAGGCGGCCGGCTCTAATTACCGGCCGGCCGGCTGCCCTGCCTTGCTAGCTGGTTAACCATTTACCCACATGTACTTAGACCCTGGAGCTGATGGGCTGTTCTGCACCTAACTGCACCCTGATTAGCGGGCGGGCGGCTCTAATTGCCGGCCGGCTGCTCTGCCTGCTAACTGGTTCACCATTGACCCACATGTACTTAGCCCCTGGAAACTGATGGGCTGTCCTGCACCTAACTGCACCCTTATTAGCGGGCGGACAGGCGGCCGGCTGTAATTCCCGGCCGGCTGCGCTGCCTGCTAACTGGTTAACCATTTACCCACATGTACTTAGCCCCTGGAAACTGATGGGCTGTTCTGCAACTCACTGCACCCTTACTGGCGGGCGGACAGGCGGCCGGCTCTAATTACCGGCCGGCCGGCTGCCCTGCCTTGCTAACTGGTTAACCATTTACCCACATGTACTTAGCCCCTGGAAACTGATGGGCTGTTCTGCACCTAACTGCACCCTTATTAGCGGGCGGGCGGCTGTAATTACCGGCCGGCTGCCCTGCCTGCTAACTGGTTAACCATTTACCCACATGTACTTAGCCCCTGGAAACTGATGGGCTGTTCTGCACCTAACTGCACCCTTACTAGCGGGCGGACAGGCGGCCGGCTCTAATTACCGGCCGGCCGGCTGCCCTGCCTTGCTAACTGGTTAACCATTTACCCACATGTACTTAGCCCCTGGAAACTGATGGGCTGTCCTGCACCTAACTGCACCCTTACTAGCGGGCGGGCGGCTGTAATTAGCGGCCGGCTGCCCTGCCTGCTAACTGGTTCATCATTTACCCACATGTACTTAGCCCCTGGAGCTGCTGGGCTGGTCGGCACCTAACTGCAGCCCTATGGCCGGGAGGTCGGCTCTAATTACCGGCCGGCTGCCCTGCCTGCTAACTGGTTAATCATTTACCCACATGTACTTAGCCCCTGGAGCTGCTGGGCTGGTCGGCACCTAACTGCACCCGTAATGGCCGGGAGGTCGGCTCTAATTACCGGCCGGCTGCCCTGCCTGCTAACTGGTTAACCATTTACCCACATGTACTTAGCCCCTGGAGCTGATGGGCTGTTCTGCACCGAACTGCACCCTGATTAGCGGGCGGGCGGCTCTAATTGCCGGCCGGCTGCCCTGCCTGCTAACTGGTTAACCATTTACCCGCATGCACTTAGCCCCTGGAGCTGCTGGGCTGGCCGGCACCTAACTGCACCCTTATCACCGGGCGGGCGGCTCTAATTACCGGCCGGCCGGCTGCCCTGCCTGCTAACTGGTTCACCATTTACCCACATGTACTTAGCCCCTGGAGCTGCTGGGCTGGCCGGGACCTAACTGCACCCTTATCACCGGGCGGGCGGCTCTAATTACCGGCCGGCCGGCTGCCCTGCCTGCTAACTGGTTAACAATTTACCCACATGTACTTAGCCCCTGGAAAATGATGGGCTGTTCTGCACCTAACTGCACCTTGATTAGCGGGCGGGCGGCTCTAATTGCCGGCCGGCTGCTCTGCCTGCTAACTGGTTAACCATATACCCACATGTACTTAGCCCCTGGAAAATGATGGGCTGTTCTGCACCTATCTGCACCCTGATTAGCGGGCGGGCGGCTCTAATTGCCGGCCGGCTGCTCTGCCTGCTGACTGGTTAACCATTTACCCACATGTACTTAGCCCCTGGAGCTGCTGGGCCTGTCGGCACCTAACTGCACCCTTATCACCGGGCGGGTGGCTCTATTTACCGGCCGGCTGCCCTGCCTGCTAACTGGTTAACCATTTACCCACATGTACTTAGCCCCTGGAGCTGATGGGCTGTTCTGCACCTAACTGCACCCTGATGAGCGGGCGGGCGGCTCCAATTACCGGCCGGCTGCTCTGCCTGCTAACTGGTTAATCCTTTACCCACATGTACTTAGCCCCAGGAGCTGCTGGGCTGGTCGGCACCTAACTGCAGCCCTATGGCCGGGCGGGCGGCCTCAATTACCGGCCGGCTGCCCTGCCTGCTAACTGGTTAACCATTTACCCACACGTACTTAGCCCCTGGAGCTGCTGGGCTGGTCGGCACCTAACTGCACCCGTATGGCCGGGAGGTCGGCTCTAATTACCGGCCGGTTGCCCTGCCTGCTAACTGGTTAATCATTTACCCACATGCACTTCGCCCCTGGAGCCGCTGGGCTGGTCGGCACCTAACTGCAGCCCTATGGCCGGGCGGGCGGCTCCAATTACCGGCCGGCTGCCCTGCCTGCTAACTGGTTAATCATTTACCCACATGTACGTAGCCCCAGGAGCTGCTGGGCTGGTCGGCACCTAACTGCAGCCCTATGGCCCGGCGGGCGGCCTCAATTACC
>NW_027597144.1:0-98868 GCF_964194155.1 Cetorhinus maximus | reverse complement strand
CGTGCTCCACCGTCAGCGTTCTGCTCCGTCAGCATGCTGCTCCGTCAGCGTGCAGCTCCGTCAGCGTGCTCCACCGTCAGCGTGCTGCTCCGTCAGCGTGCAGCTCCGTCAGCGTGCTCCACCGTCAGCGTGCTGCTCCGTCAGCGTGCTCCACCGTCAGCGTGCTGCTCCCTCAGCATGCAGCTCCGTCAGCGTGCTCCACCGTCAGCGTGCTGCTCCATCAGCGTGCAGCTCCGTCAGCGTGCTCCACCGTCACCATGCTGCACCGTCAGCGTGCTCCACCGTTAGCGTTCTCCACCATCAGCGTGTTCCACCGTCATGTGCTGCTCCGTCAGCGTGCTCCACCATCAGCATGATGCTCCCTCAGCGTGCTGCTCCGTCAGCGTGCTGCTCCGTCAGCATGCAGCTCCATCAGCGTGCTCCACCGTCAGCGTGCTGCTCCGTCAGCGTGCTCCACCGTCAGCGTGCTGCTCCCTCAGCATGCAGCTCCGTCAGCGTGCTCCACCGTCAGCGTGCTGCTCCGTCAGTGAGCTCCACCGTCAGCGTGCAGCTGCGTCAGCATGCTCCACCATCAGCGTGCTGCTCCGTCAGCATGCTGCACCGCCAGCGTGCTCCTCCGTCAGCGTGCTGCTCCGTCAGCGTGCTGCATCGTCAGCGTTCTGCGCCGTCAGCGTGCTGCTCCGTCAGCGTGCTCCACCGTCAGCGTGCTGCACCGTCAGCGTGCTCCTCCCTCTGCGTTCTGCGCTGTCAGCATTCTGCGCCGTCAGCGTGCTGCTCCGTCAGCGTGCTGCATCGTCAGCGTTCTGCGCCGTCACCGTGCTGCACCGTCAGCGTGCTCCACTGTCAGCGTGCTGCTCCGTCAGCGTGCTGCTCCGTCAGTGTGCTGCTCTGTCAGCGTGCTGCTCCGTCAGCGTGCTGCTCCTTCAGCCTGCTGCTCCGTCAGCGTGCTGCACCGTCAGCGTGCTGCTCCGTCAGCGTGCTGCACCGTCAGCGTGCTGCTCCGTCAGCGTGCTGCACCGTCAGCGTTCTGCACCGTCAGCGTGCTGCACCGTCAGCGTGCTGCTCCGTCAGCGTGCTGCACCGTCAGCGTGCTGCTCCGTCAGCGTGCTCCACCATCACCGTGCTGCACCCTCACCGTGCTACACTGTCAGCGTGCTCCACTTTCACATTTACCTTCATAGATTTGCAGACTATCAGCTTTACTTTTTGCTACAAGAAAGAAAGAAAGAGCGACTGTATTTGGAAAACTGAAAAGGTCTTCCAAATCTTAAATCCTTCAACTATTTTTTTTCCAGGACATGTTAGTCTCAGTGCCAGCTGGGGGGATGAGATAATCTGGAGTTGGCGTGGGGGTGGGGGTGGTGGCAGAGAAGGGTGAACTAGTGGCACGGTTTTCTTTCTATAACTACCTTGAACAGGAGCAATCGGACAAGGTAGTGTTAGTTCTCTCTCTCTCTCCCTCCCCTTTGCAGTCCACGGAGACGGGAGGCCTCCTCTTGCTGTGATTGAGAAGCCCATTTAAGTGAGCCTGGCAGCAGCGCTTGCAAAACTCTCCACAAGTGGGTACGTGCCAGACTGAACGACACTGAACCATGAGAGTCACCCTGACCAGTGTCTGAGCAAGGAGCCGGGCACTCCAACACTGGAACTAGTGAGCTAAGTGACAGAAAAAGAATGAGCAACCTTATTTGGAGCAAAGAGCTGAAAGTAGTCAGTCAATAGAAATAAATATAAGGTAGTGAGACAAAAATATGTTGGAGATTTGATGACAGTGTTGACTTTAAGCTCCACACTTTATAATTTTGATTTAATTATATTATTGCAACGAACACTTCATTTCCTTTTCACCCCAAATGGATCTCTCATCCAAATATGACACCAAGTAGTATCATCTTGATCCAAGTGTTAGAATAAGATCGTCCATTTATTTACGCTTCATTTCACAGCAGACTGAATGAACACTGCCTGATTCCTCCCAGAATCATCAATTTGCTTTACCGGTCTAGATTTCCTACATTTCAACTTTCTTTTAATGGATTGTTTTTGTTAAAAGTGTCCTGTTAAAAGGTTGCTTTTTTTTTGTTTGTGGTGATTTGTTTCTTTGGCATCTCCATTTTTCTGCTCAAGGGGACGAGAGGTGTTCATGCTGGGAAATGAGTGACTTCCCCAGCTTCCCAGTGCCGAACTCAGGCAGACGCAAGCTGGGTACAGTTAGAGTAAAGCTCCCTCCACTCTGGCATAACAACGTGCCTGGGCCCTAACCTCAGAAAAATGCCTCCTACTGCAACACAACCACATCATCCATATCAACCGACCCATAATCTCTCCAAATATGAAGCCCTCGGTCCTGTGGGCCCTGGCCCAACAGGAACTGTTCTGAGACTGGCAAACTCATTTCACACGACGCTCTTGGAAGGCAGTAGGCAGGGAAAGACATTCATCTCAATCCGGATTCAGGTACCATGGGTTAAAAGCCACTGTGCCAACTGAATGTGCAGAAGAAAGGCATTGTAGAAAAGTTTATAAAACAAATGCCTGTATTGAAACAGCAAAGCCTTAGCCACGTTTGATGACTCCTTTGAGTAAAATAGGATTGTATTCTATGGGCAAAAAAAGCAAGGTTGCAGGTGCTGGAAAAACGGTGTTCAGATTTATATTGCTACTCTCCAGCTATTCAGACCTGCCTCAGTAATGTTTCCGCCTCTGTAATATCACGTGACTCCACCCCTGTCTCAGCTCATCTGCTGCTAAAACCCTCATCCATGCTTTGGTTGCCTCTAGGCTTGGCTATTCCAACACACCCCTGGCCGTTCTTGCTAGGTTCTACCTTCTGTAAACTTGAAGCCATCCAAAACGGATGCACATGTCCTTACTCACGCCAACTCACGTTCACTCATCAACCCTGTGCTCAGTGACTGGTTTCCAGTAAAGCAACATTTCAATTTTTAGAATTCTTTTCAAATCCCTTCCTGGCAAAACAAGCTTGACGAGAATCAGAAACCCCCATTTGCATTGCATCTGACTGACATCATTGTCAAAACCAGCTGCTGATTCACGAGGAGCACGTTCCCTGTAATCGGTGAAGGCTAATTTCACCCTCTAATCTAAAGGTGCAGGCTGTTGTCCAGTTGCTTTACCAAACTACCGATTTTCCATGAGTTGGCAGGCTGTTTGGGAGCAGCAAACTGAGCAAGACCCCGGCCTTAGCTGAAACCCACAGGACAGTGATAAAGAGCAGGGACGCGGCCTGTTCTTTACCCCACCCCTCACTGGTCCAGAGATTCTGATGCCTGTTGAAAAGCCAACTATCCTGGGGGGGCGGGATCTGATAGTTCAGCCTGGTTGGAAGCCTGTTCCTGCTGATCTCTAATACTCAGTTACCCACCAGGCAGTCCATTCACCCAGGAAAGAGGCTTCTGAACAGATTAGAGGGGGGGGGGAAATGATGTGGAACATATCAGGCTTAATTTACATATAATGTAAGATTTTTACTTAAGGATTCGACCTGTTACCAATGTGTGATGAAAGACCTTTATTAGATACACAGTTGAGATCAGCACCATGATCATGGCAGCTGTTTACAGTCCCACTCAGTCACTGGGCAGAATAGTAATCTTCTGGTAGACTCCCATTCTTTTAACTAGACAAGGATTAGGCTCCAGCCAGCACTCACATCCACCCACACAAGTCCTCTCTACTTCTGCACCTGGCTGTTCACAATCCTTTTATTATGTCCCAAAGTATTGATCGCCCAATCATCTGACTCCAGGCATCCAATCATCTCCATCCATACTTGTTTAAGTTGATTTGTTTTATGTGTCCAATCATCTTTGTCCACCCTGGTAGAGAGCCTCTTCTCTCTATCTTCTGGTGCAACATTTGCTTGCTATTACATTTCTTGGCATATCTTACCAATCCTTTACAGACAATGGTCACCATCAAAGTGGCTTACAAATCTCAGTTACTAATCAATTACAAGCTATGGCCTGTTTGAACAGGGAAGTGCACTCAAACATACTGTTTACATTTTTACATTGCTCAAACCACTTCATTATCAACAACAGAATTCTCTCGATTCATTTAGCAAATAACTAAAAAGAGGTGGGTCAGCTATAATAGGTTTACAATAACACACAGAAATGTAGCAGGAAAAGACCAGCTAGTCTATTAACCTGCCTGATAGGAGTTGTGATGTCTTATAGAACTGGCTGAGAGGTTCCTTTTGGACGAAGTGCTATGTAGACTGCTGAGCGATGCTAAAAATCCGGATCAAAATCCCAAAATAAAATAAATCTAAAAAATTCCTCTCCCATTTGCCCATGCGAGACTAGTCTGGAATACCACATTGACTGTGGCTTGTACTAATTGTGACTATCCCTCCACTCTGGTCAGTTCTCTCTCTCTAAGGTGCACAGTATATCAACATTCACTGCTCGAGCCAACAGCCTCCTCCATGGGTCTATTATTTTCTGGAACAAGAAGGGTTGCTTTAACATCCAGCCTATTTCTTCCCCTGCATAATTTATACTCATGACACATGGCCCTCCCCAACCTAGTCTACGCTTCTCTGAAGTATATAGATCAGTTTACCCGCACACAATGAACAATCAGTGTACGTTTAAGTACCTTAAACCCAGCTGGGTTGCTAATGTCAAAGTCTAATCAATTGCATTGTTAAGCTTTTTTAATGTCAGTTACATTGTTAAGGTTAAGAGAAACAGATGATGGGTATTAATTGTCTTTGAGCATATATAAATAAGGGATAGCTGGGACACTGGGTTGTGTGGGAGGAGAGCTATGAGACTGAACAAGTCAATAAACTCTCTCAATAAAGGAAAACTCTGTCTTGGTTTCTGCTTCACCAACCGGCTTGTTTCCTATTAACAGCTAAGATGTTTTAAACTGGGAATCAATCCTCTGAACCTATTCCAAAATTTCAGTATCAGTGAAGGGATCAGATTGGACAGAGTATTCTAAATGAGATCTCAATCAAGATCTCGTACAAGGATATTTGGCAATCTTCTTTTACCAGTCACAGGCACTAATCGCTGTTTCCCATCTACACTTCCTGTATTCAATCCTGTTAACTGGAAAGCACACAGAAACTTGTCCCCTTTAATCTGTAATAAACCCATCAGAAGTGTTCCGTTCAATGTTTACATACAAGGTTGAAGATTAATATTTCCACGGTTCATTTGCTTAATCCTTTCCAGCCCAGGCAGGCTGGAATGATCCTTTTCATCTAAATCTCCAGTAGCCAAATTGTCCCTTTGTGCTCCTGTGACTAACACTGCTGGAAATGCCAGTATTACACACGGCTGTCTGGATTTTACTTTCAGTTAAGTGGTCATTGAGGTGGCTTTGTCGGTCAAAGCAGCGGTTGGAAACTGGGTCAGAATGATTTCAGGCTGACCAGTTTCCTGCCTTTGGTGGGGGGAGTGGGGTGTATGAGTGCAACAATTAAATTCCTTCTGAGCATTCGACCAGTTTACCCGCCCACAATGAACAATCAGTGCACGTTTCTCTGTCAGCTGCTCAGACCAGTTTGCCCAATGATTTAATCATTGCAGAAAATAAGGGTTGTACCTCCCTCTGCCCTGCACATCCCCCCCCCACCCACCCCAACAAGGATCCTGATGCACAAAGGGACACAATTCCAAAGGCACTGATGATCACCCATTTGTCTTTGACCATCTTCATGGTGGGTGGTTGGGGGCAGGGTTGGGGGAAATAGAGGAGATATCAGAGCCTGTCCCAGTGCTGTTTTTGACTTACATTTGCACACATTTACTTTACAGCAACAATCAATGGATGCCAATCAGGGTTGGGAAACCCTAGATGTTTAACTCCACCCCCACCCACCCTCCCTAGCCCAGAGAGCAATGAAGCAGCTCAGTCAAGATCCACACTGGCCAAGGATCATGCCTTGAACTTCCTGTACAAGCCATTCCCACGGTGGCCTGTGCTTCCATTAACTGAGCAATTGGCAGAGCTTCACAGAGGATTCCAAGCCACATTTTCTTAGGAACACCAAACTCAACATAAGCAGTCCACTGGCAACAAATAAAATATGCCAATAAATTATTCATAGAAATGCATAGAATTTACAGCCATTTGACCCAACTACATTCCACACAAGCCTCCTCCCACTCTACTACATCTCACCCCATCAACAGGTTCTTCTGAGACATTCGTTGCTGGGTAAAAAATGTTCCTGTATGGTCTTCATTCAGGTTCCAGGTGGGAGGGTTTCCTTTGGCACATTTTTTTTTTACTGGTTTCAGTACCAGTGCATCAATAGGATTCTCACCAGAATGTGGAGGTGTGCTCATACAAGTTGGCACATCAGTGAATGGAGGATGTATCTCTCCTTGAAATGAATGACTTCAGAATGGAGAAAACACTTTTTTATTTGTTTGTAGGATGTGGGCATCGCTGGCTAGGCCACATTTATTGCCCTTGTTCAGATGGCATTTAAGAGTCAACCACATTTCTTGAGTCTGAAGTCACATGTAGGCCAGATCAGGTAAGGACAGCAGATTTCCTTCCCTAAAGGACATTAGTGAACCAGATGGTTTTTTTTTGACAATCAAAAATGGTTTCATGGTCACCATTGGACTTTTAATTCCAGATATTTATTGAATTCAAATTCTACCGTCTGCTATTGTGGGATTCAGACCCAGAATATTAGCCCGGGACTCTGGATTACCAGTCCAGTGTTAATAGCACTATGCCACCACCTCCCCTATAATGAATGGGCACAGACATTATAATTTGGTCTCATCCAGGTACGGTAAAGTTCTCATTGACAAACACTTATTTAAAATCACTTACTTATCATTTTCCCGAACTATTCTCCCAATTCCCGCCCAGGATCTGAAATCCACCTCACTTCCACAATGCTCCTGTGGACAGTTTTGACTTCAATTGAAAGTTGTTGCTAAGGTCGTCACTGAGATAGGGGCAACCCTGCAGAATGTTTTCAACAAGCTGGGCACCCATTGGATTCTACTGAAGGCAAGTCTCCAGATACCACGCTCCCCCCAACCTTTAGACATCCCATGGTTCGTTTGATCATGCTCCTGTGAAGCATCTTGGAGCATTTTAGTACTTCAAGGTGCTATATAATTACAAATTGTTGTTGTCGATTAGTGATGATGGTTGAGGGATAAATGTTGGCTGAGACACCGGGGAGAACTCCCCTGCTCTTCTTTAAAATAGTGCTGTTTATGTTCACCCAAGAGGGGAGATGGGATCTTGGTTTAATGTCTCATTCGAAAGACAGCACCTCCAACAGTGCAGCATTCCCTCAGTACTGTACTGGGGTGTCAGCCTAAATAATGCACTCAGGTTTTTGGGTTGGGAGTTAAAAACCACAACCTTCTGGCTCAGGGATGAGCATACTCACATCTGACACCTTCCCACAGATGGACCAGATATGTTGGGGAAAGGGCCACTTAAAACCATTGGGCACAAACACCCCGTTACATGTAAATCCAGTATTCGGAGGCTGGAGTGGAGCTCAAACCCAACCTTTCTGACAGAGAGGCAGAATATCACCCCTGAAAAGGAGGCAGATCCTGATGCCAAGGGTAGGCTGCGGGAGGGTAATGGGCAATGGGAGTCATTGCTAACATTATGAATGCAACTAACAGTTGTTGTTCATACACTTGTTTTTATAATAGTTTCTAAAGATCTTGCATTTATCTAGTACCTATCATGATCTGGACATAGAGGGAGTGCAACGAAGGTTCACCAGACTAATCCCGGGGATGGTGGGCTTGTCCTATGAGGCAAGATTGAGGACACAGGGCCTGTATGCTCTAGAGTTTAGAAGAGAGGTGATCTCATTGAAGTGTACAAAATTCTTTGAGGAAGTGACAAGAAGGGTTGATGAAGCTAGTGCAGTGGATGTTGTGTACATGGATTTTAGCAAGGCATTTGACAAGGTCCCACATGGCAGATTGGTCAGGAAAATAAAAACCTATGGGATTCAGGGTAATGTGGCAAACTGGATAAAAGGTTGGCTTTGGAACAGGAAACAAAGGGTAATGGTCGATGGATGCCCTTGCAAATGGAAAGTTGTCTCAAGTGGTGTTCCACAGGGTTCGGTGTTGGGACCCTTGCTGTTTGTGTTATATATTAACGATTTGGACGTGAACGTGGGGGGCACGATTGGGAAATTTGCAGATGACAGAAAGATTGGCCGAGTAGTGGATAGTGTTGAGGATAGCCATAATCTCCAAAACGATATAGATGGGTTGGTGGAGTGGGCGGTAAAGTGGCAGATGGATTTTAACATAGAGAAGTGTGTGGTCATACATTTAGGGAGGTCAAACAGTTACAGGGGTTACACAATAAATGGGAATATACTAAGAGGGGTAGATGAAGTGAGAGATCTTGGCGTACAAGTACACAGGCAGCAGTTCAAGTAGACAAGGTTGTAAAGAAGGCATATGGAATGCTCTCCTTCATTGGCGGAGGTATAGAATATAAAATTAAGGATATAATGTTGGAATTGTATAAAACACTGGTGAGGCCACAACTGGAGTACTGTGTGCAGTTCTGGTCACCACATTACAGGAAGGACGTAATAGCTCTGGAGAGAGTGCAGAGGAGGTTTACAAGAATGTTGCCAGGGTTAGAAAAGTGTAGCTTGAGGAGGAATTGGATAGGTTGGGGTTATTTTCCTTAGAACAAAGAAGGCTGAGAGGTGACTTGATTGAGGTGTACAAAATTATGAGGTAAATAGATAGAGTGGACAGGATAAAATTGTTTCCCTTGGTGGAGAATTCTAGAACCAGGGGACATAGATTCAAGATAAGTGACAGAAGGTGTAAGGGGTACATGAGGAAGAACTTTTTTACGCAGAGGTTAGTGGGTGTCTGGAATTCGCTGCCCAAGTTGGTGGTAGAGGCAGAAACTCTAAACTCTTTTAAAAAGTATCTGGATCTGCACCTAAAGTGCTGTAAGCTGCAGGGCTATGGGCTGGGTGCAGGAAGGTGGGGATTAGAAAGGGCACCTGGGTGTCCTCGGGCTGGCGTGGACAAGATGGGCAGAATGGCCTCCTTCTGTCCTGTAACTTTTCTATGGTTCTATGGTTCTCTGGCTCAACAGGGTAGATGCAAGAAGGATGTTTCCCCTGGCTGGGGTGTCTAGAACCAAGGGACACAGTCTCAGAATAAAGGGGCAGGCCATTTAGGTCTGAGATGAGGAGGAATTTCTTCACTCAGAGGCTGGTGAATCTTTGGAATTCTCTACCCCAGTGGGATGTGTAGGCTCAGTCACTGAGCATGTTCAAAGCAGAGGTTGATAGATTCCTAGATACTAAAGACATCAAGGGATATGGGGATAGTGCAGGAAGATGGCATTGAGGTAGAAGGTTAGTCATGATATAGTTAAATGGTGGAGCAGGCTCTAGAGGCCAAATGGCCGACTCCTGCTCTTACGTTCTGATCTCAGGAGGCGCCAAAGTGCTTTACAGCCAATTAAATACTTTTGAAGTGTTAAACCAATGGTCCAGACATGAGTCAACCTAATATTTCGAGATCATGTTCCAGCCTGCGCTCACCATGGCTTGCCTGGAGCAGAGTTCAAGTCCTTCACCCTCTGACACAGAAGCAGACCATTTGGATTCACGGTGTATGTTTAATCCAACATTGTGTTGTCTGCTTTTATACACAAACTGCTTAAGGCTCAAGCAGCTACAATGGTGCCCCCAGCAGGCAGCCTGCAGTATAACACAAAGGCCAGGATTGGAGCGCAGAGATAGATAGATCTCAGAGGATTGTAGGGCTGGTGGAGATGACAGAGATAGGGAAGGGGCGAAGCCATCCTTTGCCAACTAACAAGTGGGCTTTAGTTTATCCTGTAATGTATACTTAGGGAGCCAGTAAGTGCATTGCTGCGCTGGTTCAAAGATACACCCAGTTTGAATTTGCAAAATAAATATGAATGAATCCAGCAACAGAAAAACAAACACTTTTCTTTGGTTCCTCACAGACGGAAGATTCTGAAAACACCTTTTCGGGCAATGCAAAATGGTCAAAGTGGTAGATCCTGTGAGGGTGTGGCTCGTGGTTTCCTGAATGAGTTGTAGAGGAAGGTGGCTGGTTAGGAAGCCTTTAGAGAATTTGAGCCTTGAGGTAATTAAAATACTCCATAGCCAGTTGATTGCAGGTTAAACAACTGTGGATCTAATTGGAAAAGCTCACTACCGGGTGAAAAGGTCAGACCTTCACTGTGTAACTGTCCCATGAAGCTGACTTATCTAGTGTGGAGGGGAAGCCACATCATTTCATTTCCACATGATTTGTTTGTGGCTTTCCTCCTGTGACTCTCTGGTCTCCTTTGCTGTTGGGTCCATCAGCACCATGGGAAATGACAAATTGGATTGAGAAGTAGATTGGGTTTCAGGGAGAGGTCAAGGATAACACTTTAACCATTCAGGGGTCTTTCAGATTAACTCATGTCGACTGTGAGCCCTGCTTAAAGAGCTGAGGTGAGACATCTGAGGCTTAATAATGGACAGAGGATGAGATTTGCTAAATTATAGCTCTATTACTCTTCGTATCTGGTTAGATACAGAGTAAAGTCCCCTCCACACTGTCCCATCAAACACTCCCAGGGCATGTAAAGCACAGGGTTAGATACACAGTAAAACTCCCTCTACACTGTCCCCATCAAACACTCCCAGGACGGGTACAGCATGGGGTTAGATACAGAGTAAAGCTCCCTCTACACTGTCCCCATCAAACACTCCCAGGACGGGTACAGCATGGGGTTAGATACAGAGTAAAGCTCCCTCTACACTGTCCCCATCAAACACTCCCAGGACAGGTACAGCACAGGGTTAGATACAGAGTAAATGTGGCCAAACAGGTTGATTATTAACCTGCAAATCCTTCCAATAAACCTAGGCGGTAAGAGTGGGAAGTCTCTGGTGGTCAGCCATACTTGATAGGGGTGGTGTCCCCCAGCTATAGGCCCTGTTCCAAGAAAAACTAGCCACAGAAACAGACATAAACAGGGACTTTGCCTCATGTGTCATTAGATTTTGGAAGCAGCTAAGTTGTGGATGGGAAGTTTGTGATGATGTCATCTCTGTGCGCGGTGACATCTTTTCCCCCGCGTCGCAGTGCTGTCAGTAATGGTGTCTAGTATTCTTGGCCTCCAGCAGTGGCCATCCTACCAGTTGGGCTATGGTGTTAGAGAGGTGGAGTTTTATAACATTAACATAGAAACATAGAAACTAGGAGCAGTAGGCCATTCGGCCCTTCGAGCCTGCTCCGCCATTCATTATGATCATGGCTGATCATCCAACTCAATAGCCTGCTCCCGCTTTCTCCCCATATCCTTTGATCCCTTTCACCCCAAGAGATATATCTAACTCCTTCTTGAAAACATACAATGTTTTGGCCTCAACTACTTTCTGTGATAGTGAATTCCACAGGCTCACCACTCTCTGGGTGAAGAAATTTCTCCTTATCTCAGACCTAAATGGTCTACCCCATATCCTCAGGCTGTGGCCCCTGGTTCTGGACTCCCTCACCATCGGGAACATCCTTCCTGCATCTACCCTGTCTAGTCCTGTTAGAATTTTATAGGTGTCTATGAGATCCCCACTCATTCTTCTGAACTCCAGCGAATATAATCCTAACCGACTCAATCTCTCCTCATATGTCAGTCCCACCATCCCAGGAATCAGTCTGGTAAACCTTCGCTGCACTCCCTCTATAGCAAGAACATCCTTCCTCAGAAAAGGAGACCAAAACTGCACACAATATTCCAGGTGTGGTCTCACCAAGGCCCTGTATAATTGCAGCAAGACATCCCTGCTCCTGTACTCGAATCCTCTGGCTATGAAGCCCAACATGCCATTTGCCTTCTTTACCACCTGCTGCACCTGCATGCTTACCTTCAGCGACTGGTGTATAAGGACACCCAGGTCTCATTGCACATTCCCCTCTCTCAATTTATAGCCATTCAGATAATAATCTGCCTTCCTGTTTTTGCTACCAAAGTGGATAACCTCACATTTATCCACATTATACTGCATCTGCCATGCATTTGACCACTCACTCAGCTTGTCCAAATCACACTGAAGCATCTCTGCATCCTCCTCACAGCTCACCCTCCCACCCAGCTTTGTGTCATCTGCAAATTTGGAGATATTACATTTAGTTCCCTCATCTAAATCATTAATATATATTGTGAATAGCTGGGATCCCAGCACCGATCCCTGCGGTACCCCACTAGTCACTGCCTGCCATTCGGAAAAATACCTGTTTATTCCTATTCTTTGTTTCCTGTCTGCCAACCAGTTTTCTATCCATCTCAATACACTACCCCCAATCCCATGCGCTTTAATTTTACACGCTAATCTCTTATGTGGGACTTAGTCGAAAGCCTTCTGAAAGTCCAAATAAACCACATCCCCCTCATCAACTCTACTAGTTACATCCTTGAAAAATTCCAGTAGATTTGTCAAGCATGATTTCCCTTTCGTAAATCCATGCTGACTCTGTCCAATTCTGCCACTGTTTTCCAAGTGCTCAGCTATTAAATCTTTTATAATGGACTCTAGAATTTTTCCCCACTACCGACGTCAGGCTGACTGGTCTATTGGTCTATAATTCCCTGTTTTCTCTCTACCTCCCTTTTTAAATAGTGGGGTTACATTAGCTACCCTCCAATCTGTAGAACTGTTCCAGAGTCTTTAGAATCTCAGAACATGACCACCAATGCATCCACTATTTCTAGGGCCACTTCCTTAAGTACTCTGGGATGTAGATTATCAGGCCCTGGGGATTTATCGGCCTTCAATCCCATCAATTTCCCCACACCATTTTCCTACTAATACTGATTTCTTTCAGTTCCTCCCTCTCACTAAACCCTGTGTTCCCCAACATTTCTGGTATGTTATTTATGTCCTCCTTTGTGAAGACAGAACCAAAGTATGTATTTAGTTGGTCAGCTGTTTCTTTGTTCCCCATTATAAATTTCCGTTTCTGACTGTAAGGGACCTACATTTGTCTTCACCAATCTTTTTCTCTTCACACACCTATAGAAATTTTTACAGTCAGTTTTTATGTTCCCTGCAAGCTTACTTTTGTACTATATTTTCCCCTTCTTAATCAATCCCTTGATCCTCCTTTGCTGAATTCTAAACTACTCCCAATCCTCAGGTCTGTTGTTTTTTCTGGCCAATTTGTATGCCTCTTCCTTGGATCTAATACTATCTCTAATTTCCCTTGGAAGCCATGGTTTGGCCACCTTTCCTGTTTTACTTTTGCGCCAGACAGGAATAAACAATTGTTGCAGTTCACCCATGCGCTTTTTGAATGTTTGCCATTGCCTATTCACCGTCATCCCTTTAAGTAACGTTTCCCAATCCAACTCTTAAAATACACTCAGGCCTTCAAAACAGTACTTGTATTCCACAAAATAAGGTGCATCACATCCAGACCTCCAACAAGGGAATGTTTTGCAAAATTGGCCTCACAATCCTGCTGTGCCTTGTCCATGTCTGTCCTTGTGCCTAGATTTCCCCAGAGTTTGCTTCATCTCCCTCAGTAGGGCAGAGTTACTGAGAACATAGTGATCTGCAGAGACATTCCACATTGTATAACCCCCTGGGGAAGAACTTTATACATCAACAAGCACCTGCTTTCAAAGGCCCCCCGACTGCACAGACAAGTACCTCAGCAAAACCTTTTTTGTCACTCATAGCAACAGGAGCAGGTCACTTAGTCCACGGAGTCTCCTCTGCCATTTTGTTAGACAATTCCAATTGCAGACTTCCAAAGAAGAGTCATATTTGGCTCGAAACATTAATTCTGTTTCTCTCTTCATAGATGCTGCCAGATCTGCTGAATATTTCCAGCATTTTCTGGTTTTATCCCAATTGCACACTTGTTCTCCATGTCCCTTAATACCCAATTTGCTTCATTGCATAGCTGTGGCTCAGTTGGTAGCACTCAGGCCTCTGTGGAATAAGGTTCTGAGTTCAAGTCCCACCCCAGGGGTTTGAGCACTATAGTTAAAACTGACACTCCAGTGCAGTACTGTGGAAGGGTTACACTGCCAGCGATGCCATCTTTTGGATGATTCATTAAACCAAGGCCTCATCTGCCTGCTTGGGTGGGTGTGAAAGATCTCATGCTGTTCTCGCAAAGAAGAGTAGGAGAGTTATTGCCAGTGTCCTGACCAATAATCCCTCAATCAACATCACAATAGCCAGTTATCTGGTCATTATCGCGTTGCTGTTGTGGGAGTTTGCTGTGTCCAAATTGGTTGCCACATTTCCTACATTACAATATACTTAATTGACTGTAAAGTGCTTCAATATGTCCAATGGTCATGAAAAACGCTATATAAATGCAAGTCTTTCTTTTTATAACTCCTGTGCTTCCTGACCTATATTGGCACCCGATCAGGAAAAGACTTGATTTGAAAATTTTCATCCTGGCTTTCAAACTCCTCCATGACCTCCTTCTCCACATACCCCCAACTCATCCCTATCTCTGTAACCTCTCCTGTAATCTCCTCCAGCCTACAATGATGCTCCTCCAATTATGACCCCTCTCACACATCCCTGATTTAATCACATCACCATTGGTTCAGCTGTCAAGACACTAAGCTCTGGAATTCCCTCTCTGCCTCTCTCTCTCCTCTTTCTCCCTTCTTTTTACCTTTGAGATGCTTTCTAAAATGCCCCTCTTTGACCAAGCTTCTGGTCACCTGCCCTAATATCTCACATGACTCAGCTTAGAATTTTGATTGACATCACTCCTGTGAAGCACCTTGGGATGCTTTACTATGTTAAACATGCTATATAAATGCAAGTTGTTGTTATCAATGGTTAGTTCGAACCTGTGCCCCATAACACCTAAAGGAACCCCTTTCTTCTTCTCCTCTCTGTACAGAGCGAGCCATTTGACTCCAATTGTCTTGCATCACATCCATTGAGGTTCTCCAGATATTTATATTGGCAAGTCTGTAACAGACGTGTCTTGTCTCTGGGTTGTTTCTGTAACAAGAGGCATTGTTCTTTGCTTTTTCTGTGAATGAGTAACAGCCTGTGTTGTTCTCTAAATACTTGCCTGTTTGTTTTTAGACTGAGAATATCCAAACGTATTTCATGGAGGGCCCTTGCTTCCAATATCGCGGCTTATCCCACCAGCCCAGCTCCAAGAATGAAAACGCCCAGAGTCTAGACCATTACATCACCCGGTGTCCCAAACGCCAATATTCTCCACCATTGCATTACAAAAAACCCTTCTCGCTACAGCAGTCCAGGCTCATACCAGCCAACAGCCACTTTGCTGAAAGATACAGGTCTCCAGCACTGAAGGGGTTAACCTGCTTCAGCTCTGCCGTCCTATAAGTAGGTCCAGGTGCGCGCCAGGAGTTGTCCAACGCTTGATGGCTGGCACACTCCCCTAGCCAGTGCCTCCCTAACACTGCAATTGTATCTGCTAGTGAGCGAGAACAAACAGAAAGGAATTATACTCATTCCCACCCAGAAAAGCACCACACAGCCCAGCGTGAGAGGCTGGGTGAGTTCATTGGTTGGACTGAAAGAAGGTGGTGCCGGGGTAGAGGAGGAAAGCGTTGGGAGTGGAGGCGGAAGGGTTAAGTTTAAGTGATCAGTATGTGGGCCTGGGGTGAGAACTGAAGGAAGCAGCTCGTGTTTCCAATTGGCCAAACCAGCCTCTCTTAGATCTCCCCGGATCTTGGTGAAGCCTTTCTCATCGGTCTGTTGGTGGGAGAAGCTTTCCTGACACAATTCTACATAAACAATGCCAGTCTCTGCCAGGCTGTTAGCTCATCCTTCGCAGGGGGGCCTGAGCCAAAACGGTTCTAGAAAATTCTCCAGACTGAGACCTCAGTTCAAAACGTCAAGAAGATAGGCGGAAAATTATTTGAATTTTGTGTCAGAAAGTTCTTTTATTCTGAGGTTTTATATTGTTGTGAATAATTAAAGGACATTTTTCTTTTTGGTTGCTCATGTATTTTATTTTAAACGGACCAGTGATGCTGGGGTTAAGGTCTTTGGAGGCCATGTCTACACATGGAGAAGGGGTCAAGGCAGCATAACCTTAAAATTAGAGGTAGGTTGTTCAGAGGTAATGAGGAGGAAACACTTCTTCACAAAAAGGGTTGTGAAAATCTGGAATTCATTCCCCCAAAAAGCTGCTGAGGCTGACTGAGGTCAGTTGAAAATTTCAGGCCTGAGATTGACAGGATTTTTGTTAGGCAAAGATATTAAGGGGTGTGAAGCCAACGGAGTTGAGATGAAGGTAAACCATGATCTAATTGAATGTGGAAGAGGCTCGAGGGGCTGACTGGCCTTCTCTTGTTCCTACATTGATAGGAAAATAGGAGCAGTAGGCCATTTGGCCCATCGAGCCTGCTCTACCATTCAAACACATCATGGCCGATCTTCTATCTCAATGCCATTTTCCCCCACTATCCCCATATCCCTTGATGTTGTTAGGATCCAGAAATCTGTCGATTTCTCTCTTGAACATGCTCAATGATTGAGCTTCCACAGCTCTCTCCAGTGGACAATTTGAAAGATTCATCACCCTCTGAGTGATCTGGTCATTTTTTTCCCTTTCATCCTGTGCTAGAGGCGTTGTGTCCAACTGGGAATCAGTTCCTTGACACTAGTACTCTCAAGGGCCTTCGGACTGATTTTCTTCACCCTTCTCCTTCTCAAAAAGTTCTTGATGATATCCAGTGCAATGGAAGATGGCCACCCACAGCTTCAAGATGTCAGAAGAGGCTTTGCAGCTAATGAAATGTTTTTGAAATATAGTCACTGTTGTAAAGTAGCAAACGCACCAGCCAATTTGCGCACAGCAAGCTCCCACAAACAGCAATGTGATAATGACTACTTCGTTTTTTTGAATGATGTTGATTGAGGGATAAATATTGGCCAGGACACCAGGGAGAACTCCCTGCTCTTCTTTCAAATAATGCTGTGGGATATTCCACGTCCACCTGAGAGTGCAGGCAGGCCTCAGTTTAATATCTCACCCATAAAACAGCACCTCCAGCAGTGCAGCACTCCCTCAGTACTGCACTGGAAGTGTCAGCCTGGATTACATGTTCATCATGAATTCTCCCAAGATGCCAGACACAAGCGAACTCATGAACATTCTCCACTTTAAAATTCAAAGGGACGCAAGGGAATATTAAAATGAAGTATCTTTTATAAGAAGATCCAGCTGTTAATCACAGCTGGATACAAAAGCATAGAGCTGGTTTCCAGCCAACCAGGACAAGACCAAATGTGGGGCCTTACTCAGGACATGATTCTAATCGGAGAAAGAATCATTTAATTAGATCTCTGTCCTACAAACTGCATGGGAAAGCATCTACCTAGGCAGAGATGACTCACTGTCCCTTTGAGATGACATTGAAAATATGGCAAAGTCTACCTCAGGTAATCACTTATAATCACTCTCTCTATCCTCATTGTAAGGCTCTCAGTTATAACACTCTCTCTGTTACACTCTCTCTGTTACACCCTATCCTCACTGCAAGGCTCTCAGTTATAACACTCTCTCTGTTACACCCTACTCTTTCTACAAGATTTTCACTTCTGAAACTATTGGCTGCCTTCTTCTGAAATGTTATACATATTTTAAACTGTATTTTGAACTTCCACTACAGTTCTTTCTTATACATGGAGGAATTACTGAGGACAGCTTGTAAAAAGTCATAAATCTCGAGATGGTGATGTGGATATTGCTGGATTCTAAGGTTTCAATTGCACTGTTTCTCAAGAAGCAGCCAGGCTATAAACCATGCAACCCATTCAACTATCTGTTTAGTGATATCATTGTGCAATGAGGAGGAAGAGAATTCCACTGATTAGCAGTATGATACCACCCTCTGGTGGCCACTGCTGGTATGAACAGCATGTACCATGCACATTTAAAATCCTCTGGGTTTATTTAACTTAACCCACCCTTTTGGGAAACTGTAGGGATTGAATGACCAACCTATTTCCACTCCTGCTGAATTTAGTCAGTGGAATGTCAGTTTCCTGCCAGGCCAGGTTAGGTTAGGTTAACATTAGCTGCCATCCTTTCAACTGCTAGTCAGAAGCAGAGAGGTGATCATTTTTATATTGTCCAGCATCTTTTCACTTATACAGTATTTTTGAATTGTCTATTTTGAGGACTATTAAACCTATTCATTGTGTCAATTTGTGACTAATGTCAAAATACGCCTTTTAAATTTTACGTTATCTCCAACCCAATTTATTTACTCACCTCCTCCAGCCCTACAATCCATCAAGTTATCTACATTCCTCTTCTCTCTTGTCCATCCCAAATTTCCAACACTCCACCATTGGTGGCCATGCCTTCAGCTGCTGAGGCCCAAGGTTCTGGAATTCCCTCCCTAAACCTCTCTGCCTTTCTATCTATCTCTCTCCTTCTTTAAAGCCTACCTCCACCGAGCCTAATATCTCCTTAGGTGGCTCAGTGTCAAACTTTATTTGACAATTGCTCTGCTGAAGCACCTTGAGAAGTTTTATTACGTTAATGGTGCTACAAAAGTGCAAGTGGTTGTTGTTATAAAGGAGCTTGGTTAACTCCAGTTTTGACACAAGTTTTACTCCTCGAACATGAAGCCTCTGTTATATATAGACAGATAAAAGTGTAAGCACCAGATCTGGCAGCACCTGTGGAGAAACAGAATTAACATTTCAGATGTGACCTTTCATCAGAACTCAAGGACCTAAAACACGAACTGTTTCTCCCCCCACAGATGCTGCCTGACCTACTGAGTGTTTCCAGCGGTTATCACAGATTTCCAGCATCTGCAGCATTTTGCTCTTGCATTAACCGTTTTTTTTTGTTTAAAGATCCTGTTGGATCTGCTCAGTATCGTTCATTTGACTTACTCGTTTTGAACGAGTTTAATATCCAACTGCTATCCCCGCTTGTGAAGAGGGCTTGTGTGACTCCCAAACCATGTATTAGTGTACGAATTGACAACATGTGCTATTATTTTCATTGTCGTATCCCTACCGAACAATCTGCTGCCTGATCCTCCACTGGTCTCAGCAACACAGCCTACAAGTAAAAACAGAAAATGCTGGAGGTACTCAGCAGGTCAGGTCACTCCTTTGTCAGGCATGTAGGCTGCATTCTAATGGTGGCGTTTTATCTTTTTAAAAAAAAACTTGCATTTCTATAGTGCCTTTCATACCCATGCAGAACTCGTGACGTGTAGTCACTGTGGTGATGTGGCAAACGTGACAGCCAATTTAGGCATAGGAAGATCACAGAAGTAGCACTGTGATAACGGCCAGATAATATGTTTAGCGATGGTAGGTTGGCCAGCAGACCAGGGAGAATTCCACTGCTCTTCTTCAAAATAGTGCAGTGAGAGCTTTAACATCTACCTGACAGGGACTTGGTTTATCCGACAGTGCTACACTCTAAAATGGGGTCCCGACGTGAGACTCTCTCATTAAACGAGGTGCTGTTAGTGAGAACCCGTCTTTAAGTGAGATCTGTTTGACGGCACTCCCTCTTTAAAGTGGCTCCAGATGAACAGATAACAAGCTGGGGGCCAGCCTCTCCTCATTCCAAATCCCCTTTTGGAGGAGACCCAATCATTTCAGCCCCACACATTACAGCTGAGATCAGGTTTGATGGTGCTAAGCTGGAAGAGTAGATGAACTGACAGATGAGGTTGCTTGGCCTATCCTGATCTCTCCCAAAACAACTGGGATGATTTGAAACAGAAACTCCTCCGATCTCCAGCAATGCTTGAGATTCTCCAGACCATTGTTTAGTCGCGCCTGTTTGCACTAAGCTATGTTGTATTTTATTGCTATCTGGCTGTGGATCAGAAGAGTAAATTGAGGTATTTCTTAGTTGTCCCTTGAGGAATGCAGATACCAGCTTCACATGTGAACATATGAGTCAAATAATTGCTGGTTATGATCTTATTGGTTACTTTTTATTGAACCTATTTTCGGCCTCTGAGTAACTTTGGGATTAGGTAATCCAAAAAAAATTTATTCCAATAAGGGCCTCAAAATGGAGAACCCACGAGGCTGCTTCCTGTGCCTTAATGCCGGCCTGAAAATATTGACACAATCTGAGACAGTCTCAAATTAGGGACACAGGAACAGGAGACCATTCAGCCCCTCAAGCCTGTTGCACCATTCAGTTAGATCACGGCTCATCTGTATTTGAACTCCCTCAAACTGCCTTAGTTACATAACCCTTAATATCTTGTCTGACAAAAAGCTGCCTAGCTCAGTTTTGGCATTTTCAAGTGATATCCTAGCCTCAGCAGCTTTTTGGGGGAGAGGTCGAGATTTGCACTAACCTTTGTGTGATGGACTGCTTCCTGACATCATCCCAGCTCTAATTTAAGTTGTGCCCCCTTGTTCTGGACTCCCCCAAACCAGAGGAAATAGTTTCTCTATCTACCCTATTCACTCCATTAATCATCATTAATACCTTAGTCTCAAGGGAATACACGCGAGGTAGTACAGCCTTTCCTCATAATTTAACCCTTTTATAACCCTGGTATAATTCTGGTGAACCTGCACCTCCTCCAAGGCCAATATACCCTTCCTGGGGTGCAGTGAACATAAGAAATAAGAGTAGGAGGAGGCCACTCGCCCCCTCGAGCCTGTTCTGCCATTCAATAAGAACATGGTTGATCTGAAGACGGCCAAAAACTAAACTCAGTTACCCCAGGTATGAGGAGTGGGGGGGCTTTGTGCAGCTGTAAGATTACTTCTACCCCTTTATATTCAAGATCCTTGAACCAATATATCTCCTAAAATAAGGATAGGAAATAAACACCATCCCCTTCAAAGGGAATACTAATACAATGAGAAATAGGCAGAGCCTGGTATAGTACTGAGCAGTGTCTATAATCATCACCAGATGATTCTATGGATTGGTATAAGCGTTATTGAAAGTTTGGAGAAGTATATTATGCGCCATGGGAAGGTCTTCTCCTCCTGCTACAAAAAGCTACAAGCCAAGCACAGTGTGGTTTAAGCAGTAAGCAGATGTTTTGGACAGATTGTACTAGTGGACGATGATTCATTTACAGAGAAATGTGCAACACATAATCTTTATAAGCACTGAGCTTATAGACACTGAGCTATCAGTGCCATTCACGGATTCACTAATGTCCTTGAGGGAAGGAAATTGGCTATCCTTACCTAGTCTGGCCTACATGTGACTCCAGATCCACAGCAATGTGGTTGACTCTTCACTGCTCTCTGAAGTGGATTACCAAGCCATTCAGTTCAAGGGCAATTAGAGAAGGGCAATAAACGCTGACCTTGCCAGTGACGCCAACATCCCAAGAAAGAATAAAGTTCATTTCCAGAGAGCTGAACAGGACCTGGGGGCTACAATCAGCCATTTAAAAAAATTCATTCATTCATAGGATGCGGGCATCACTGGCTAGGCCAATATTTATTGCTCTTGAGAAGGTGGGAGTGAGCTGCCTCCTTGAACTGCTGAAGTCCATGTGGCGTAAGTACACCCACAGCACTGTAAGGGAGGGAGTTCCAGGATTTTGATCCAGCGACAGTGAAGGAACAGTGATATATTTCCTCAGGATCTCAGGGTTAGCATGTGGTGAGAGTACAAACTGTCAGAGTTCCCATTCCTGATCGCTATCCAGTGAATTATGCTGTAAGGGATGCATTGGATGGCAATAGGATGAGACCTGCATATGATAATCCTACCAAAGTTGTGGGTTCAAGCCCCACTCCAGACACTTGAGCACGTAAACTCTAGGCTGGCATTGTTGAAGGTGCCATCTTTCAGATGATACGTTAAACAGAGGCCCCATCAGCTCTCAGGGAAGATCCCAAGGCACTATTTCGAATGAGAGGAGGAGAGTTTCTCCTCTGCATCCTGGCCAATCCCTCAACGCACATCACTAAAAATGGATTATCTGGTCATTATCACCTTGCTGCGTGTGGGAGCTTGCTGTGCAGAAATTGACTGCTGCATCTCCTACATTAAAAGTGACTGCCCATCAAAAATACTTCATTGGCTGTAAAGCACTTTGTGACATCCCAAGGCACTATATAAATGCAAATTATTTTTGTTTATAATTAAATAGTCTGCCAGCACGCACTGTCCAGGTTACCACATGAGGGATGGCCCCTCAGGTTGAGGTACTGAAAGGCTGTCGGAACGCGGGTAGGTGCCTTCAGGAAAAGAGAAGTGACAAAAGGGTCACTGATTAATGAGACTGTATGAATCTGCTACCACCTGGGAATGAAACAGCAGCGACAGAGGAATGGACGATCTCGGAGAGGATTAAATAAACCTGTGGGTGCTGGAAATGTGAAATCAAATTGGTAAAATATACAGCAGATCAGTCAGCATTTATGAGAGGACAGATGGCTGACCAGTTAAGGCGTGGATCCTAAACCAGGCTTTGGAAGTCTCCTTTCGTATTCTTCCTTCGGCAGTCCCTTGGGATGGTGGCTGACTTACTTCCACTCGGGTTTTCTGGTTTCTGAGATGGCTGATAAGTTCACTGCATGACCTGCACTCTGCCCACATGGGGCAGGTGGTGCTTGAAGAGCTGGGTAGATGGATTGTTTGGAGGTTTGTGCTCCCCCTCAGATGCCTCGCCTTCGCACGTTCCTGACAAAGTCTCTCGATGTGTCGGTGTCTGACTGGATGAGCCTTCTCCATTTTGGTCAGTCACAAGCCAGGGTCTCCCATGAATTGACAGGTATGGTTAACCTCTTCAGGGGCGTCTGGAAAACATCCCTAAAGCCTTTCTGTTATACTCCTGGGAGTCTCCTGCTGTGACCGAGTTCCAAGCAGAACAATTACTTCAACAGTCTGGTGTCAGGCATATGAATGACATGTCCCACCCAGCAGAGCTGGTTTGGAGTGATTAGCACCTCAATGTTCGGCTAGTTGACTTAGGAGAGGATGCTGCCCTTGGACCACCTTTCTTACCACCTTTCATTGTCCTTGTTAAAACAGAGCAGGGTGGAGTGCACAGGCAGAGGCCAAATGTTTCAAATATTAGGTTGGGTTTAAGCAAACAAGTATTCCTAGTACAGCATTGTGTAGCCTGAGAGTGCTACCAGAATATCAAGCCAGAGGCTAGCACTTGCCACCTAAATTTTTCCTGTAGAGATGGATGATAAATACCAGGCTTGCCATGGATGCAAGAATTGTCTTGAGAATAAATAACGAGAAAAAAAAGAGTTTGGCAGGAATGAGAAAAGGAGAGAAGGTTTACTGGAATGTTACTGGGGGTTTCAGCTCTATGGAGAAAGTGACAGGAGGGTCAGTAACCAGAGGACACTACTTTAAATTATTGGTTAAAGAAACTCTATTTGTTCACAGGATGTGGACATCGCTGGCTAGGCCAGCATTTATTGCCCAGCCCTAATTGCCCATGTTCAGGGGGCAGTTAAGAATCAACCACATTGCTGTGGGTCTGGAGTCATATGTAGACCAGACCAGGTAAGGACAGCAGATTTCCTTCCCTAAAGGACATTAGTGAACCAGATGTGCTTTTTATGATAATTGGCAATGGTTTCAGGGTCATCATTAGACTTTTAATTCCAGATTTTTACTGAACTCAAATCTCACCATCTGCTGTGGTGGAGATTTGAACCCAGGTCCCCAGAGCATTACCCTGGATCACTAGTCCAGTGACAATACCACTATGCCACCACCTCTGCCTAACTATGCAATGAGTTGTTGAGAATCTGGAAAATGCTGTTTGAAAGGGTGGTGGAACCAGATTTACTAGTAATTTTCAAAAAAGAATTGGATAAATAATTGTAAAGGAAATATTTTCAGGGCTGTGAGTAGAGAGTGCATGGGGGTAGGACTAATCAGATAGCCCTTTCAAACAGCTGACACAGCACTATGGGCCAAATGGCCTCCTCTGTGACTCTGAAAAGGCCACTTGACCCAGCAAGGCTGCACCTTCCTTCTTGTATGTTTGGTGTATTTTGCACACTTCTGTTGGTTGTAAACATACAATAATTAACTCACTATTCTATCCTCCTGTGGGGTGTCTTTGAACTGCAAAGGGAATTCATTTTCTAGATGTGTTTTATGATCCCTGGAAAACAGGACACGTGGGGAAAAAACTAGCATAGAGGTATAAAAATACTATTTGGTGCCAGAAAGCTTCATGTTGTGTTATATTACTGCTGTTAGCTATGTTATTTATAAACCTAAGTCAAATCTTGAATGCTTTATCTTTTCAGTTGGGCCTTTGAAGTTGACAGACAGGACAACTGTAATCTCTTTGAAAGCTTCTTTCTTTTATATTCCTGGTAATCAAAGAAAAAAACAAACCAAGTGTGATACACATGAGAGAATTATAAAGCATTTCTATTTAAATAAAATAGTCTTGCTATTAAAGGTGCTGTTCACGGGTCACATAAAGATGCGTATCAACTTAATTGCACATAGAAATGATTTGATAAGCCCGTTACTCGACACAATGTCAAGTACCTGCACCTAGGATTTGAAGATTGCCCGTATGATTGTTGGAATCTTGGCACTTACTGAAACCAAGAGCCAGATCTCTCGCTGACATAAATTAGATTAATGTCATGGTTTAATTATCTGATGTGCATTTTATTCTAGGAGGGAGTAAATACACAGCAATCCTGCCAGAATCAAAAAAGTGAAATGTATTAACGTTGTCAGACGGCCCATTCATCATCGCGCAATTGAGTGCATTTGAACGGAGTAACAGAAAGGAGGCCATTCATCCCGTCGAACCTGTTTTGCTTTCAATTAGATCAAGGCTGATCTGTACTTTAAGTCTATCTGCCTGCCTTGGTCTGTAACCCTTAATACCCTGCTTAACAAAGATCATGTTATTGAAATTTTCAACTGATACCCTGCCACATCCACCCCACCCCACCTCCCTCAAGCCTCAACTTTTCAGGGGAGAGAGTTCCAGATCCTACAACCCTCTGCAGGAAGAAGTGCTTCCTGACCTCACCCCTGAATAACCTAGCTCTCATTTTATGGTTATTACCCCTTGATCTGAGCTCCCACTACTAGAGGAAATAGTTTCTCTCTATCTTGCCTATCAAATCCTCTAATTATTTGTGCATAAGTCTTGTTGTGGATTGACCACCTAATATGGAAACTGGCCGATGAAATTAATGGCAATAAAATTGGAGATTTCTATAGCGACCAGTCGATCCTCTTTACCAGTTTTACACCTGGGAGCCAAGTTAAAAATCTGCCCCATTTTGATTTTACCTTCCTGGAAAAGAAATTGCAGGATCTATCTCATCACTGTGTTTTTATTATCACTGGAAGTTATTTTGGACCCTTCCTCTGATTTGGAGAAAGTGTTGTAGTGTAACTGTTACTGTAGAGCTGTGTAAAGGTCCATGTATATCATTAACCTGGAATTTTATAAAGAAGACCGATATAGAGCAGACAGAAAATACCCATGCAGGCAGAAAGGGACAGTGCCGTAGGCAAGTGTTTCTCAAATTGGGGTCCATGGACCCATGGGGATCCATAGACACTTTCCAGGGTGCTGTGAAGTAAAGTGTATGTGCTCAACGAGCAGGGCCGACCTTACTGATGGCCAAAGTGGGTGGCCAGATATGGGTCCGGTGGAAGCCAAGAGGTGAGATCTGAGTACAGCCGCCACACGTGCAATGCAGAGTGGGCTGGCTGTCTCATCTCAGAGGGAAGCGCATATAAGCTAGAGTGTCATGAACAATGAGAATCATTCCCTGTCTCAGTATTACTGTTGGATGTGTTCAGGAAAAAGGCTACAATCCCTCAGGTGCAGGACAAATCAGTTCCTGCTCATTTGTGCTCGTCTCAATAAGAACTGTTAACAGGAGTTCAATGTATGGATAATGTTATGCATTCAAGGTGGGACTTTCTGACTGATTATTTTAAAGCATTGGAATAGTTTTAAGTATATATTTAATTAAAGTTAGATTTTTGTGACTGGGTAATTTTCTTTCTTCTATTGTTATTATTCAATTGTAAATACTATTTTAATGAATGACAAATGTACCCGAAACAAATTTCCATATGGTCAATAAAGTGAATTAAAATATGGAGGAACACCGAGAGCGGTATAGGAATCGTTGTCTCCGTTAACAATCCGTAAGTAAATATCTGTCAGCAAAAATACCTGTTTTCTTAAAAGCATTATTGAAACACTCTTTACATGCAGCACTTTCATATTATGATTATTATATAGTATTATAATTTAGATGGGGAAGTGGTCATGATTACTAATCCATTTCAACCCAAAACATTTGAGAACCACTGCCACAGTCTACCATAGGAAGAGACAGAAATTAGCAAAGGGGACAGAAAAATACACTAACTGCTGTCTCTGTTGTTGGTGTCTGATGGTGTTTTTACATTACCGCAGTCCAGCCAACAGGAACACACAATTCTCTCTCCATCAGTTTCATCCCTGGACATGAACAGGCAAATAGCTCTGGAACTGACAGCATCATCTACCAATGAGCATTTGAGTCTACAAATCTGCCACTGGGTTTAAGCCACCAGTTGCTCTAATTATGGGGTGTTGAGACTGCACATTTGCACTCTGCTTAAGCATCCCTTCAGGGTCAGTCAGACTGCTGGCTCTTCATCATTATGACCAGGCTGACTGTTGATGCAGTGAGATATCAGTATCATAGTCTCCTTGGCTACTGATTGGCCGCCTCTTGTTAGCCTTCTCAACTTCGCTATTCCACTTTTTCCCAGCTGGATCCCAATCTATCAATGATGGCGAGATGGGAGATGGTGGCATAGTGGTAATATCACTGGAATAGTGACCCAGGCAAAAGCTCTGGGGACATGGGCTCAAATCCCACCACAGCAGCTGATGGGATTTAAACTCAATTTAAAAATCTGGAACTGAAAGCTAGCCCCAGTAAGGGTGAACTATGAAACTATCATCGATTGTTGTATAAGTCCATCTGGTTCACTCATGCCCTTTAAGGAAGGAAATCTGCCATCCTTACCTGATCTGGCCTATATGTGATTCCAGACCCACAGCAATGTGGTTGACTTTTAACTGTTCTTGGAAATGGCCTAACAAGCCACTCAGTTCATGGGCAAATAGGAACAGGCAACAAATGTTGGCCTTGTCAGCGACATCCACATCCCGTGAAAGAATAAATAAAAAATACATGGCACAGTTACAAGAGAACTGTAGCTATTCTGTTCTCTAGAGGTCTGTTTTACCACCTTTCAGATGAGAAGTAAAATCAAGGTCCCGTGTCCCCACTTTGGTGAACATAAAAGGTCCTACGGCACTATTTCAAAGAAGAGCAGGGGAGTTCTCACTGGTGTCCTGACCAATATTCACCCCTCAATCAACATCAGTGAAACAGATTATCTGGTCATTATCACCTTGCTGTGTGTTAATTAGCTCCAATGTTTCCTATATTACAACAGTGACTACACTTCAAAAGTACTTCATTAGCTGAAAAGTGCTTTTGGATGTGAAAGGTTATATATAAATGCAAGTTCTTCCTTTATTACACTGGATGTTATCTTTATTCCTCATCCAGGGATCTCAGCCTCTTATTAAATAAAGCTTTCTATTATTGGTCAGATCGGTATTCCCATCCCTCCTCCCCACTTTTAATGCAATACGCTCACAGATGTGCTCATGTCAGTGTCCAAACCCACACAGACAAGAGAAAAAGCTTGATCATGTTAAAGCAGGGATCCTGGATAGATTCACTGTCCCAGGCCCTAATGGACCTTTTGGCATGGGAGCCCTGTCTGCAGTTTATCTCTGAAGTTGGTGCACTGACATTTCCTGCCTGATTAGCTGACAATCTCATCTGGAGAAGAGCTGGAATGACCAGTGTAGTCTGACAGATTGAATCATTCATCCAAAAACGGAGGAGGTTTTACAACATTTCTGGAATATTTATGTCAGCCACAATGAGCAGCTACTGTCTAAGTCAGTCCCATCATCATATTAATCTCTGCTGCCTGTATCCTATCTCACTTGCCCATCGCGCCACCCCCCACCCTTTCCTCACCAGCCCATTTTGGCTCTTGATGCCTTCCCAAAAAGCTTGAAATTTAAAATTCATACCCTTGCGCTAAAGATTCTCCCCATCTCTTCCATCATTACAGCCTCTCTCCCACTCACTGCTCCTCTGAAACTAGCCTCGCACAGTGTCTTCTCTTGCCTTCTGATGAAAAGTTATCAGCCTGAAACATTAACTCTATCCTTCTCTCCACAGATGCTGCTTGGTCTGCTGAGTGTTTCCAGCATTTTCCATTTTTATCTTGTGCTTATGCCCGCCTTCATCTCACCATGGGCAGCCAGGTCTACAACCACCTCAACCCCACACTCTGAAATTCTTTCCCTTTTGACTGACAATTTTAAGAGGTTACTAAAGGATTTTCTGGCTTTGATGTTGTAGGTGGATAAGTGTTTGTTTTTATAAGATTGATTACTTGTGGGGATTTACATTTTTGAATGGGTTTTATGGATGAGAATGTTTTTCAGTATGAAGTGTCTTTGAATATGACAGCTCTATTAGATTGTTAGAAGTTTACTTTTTTAATGTCCATTTCAAAGATATCCTGAGGTCTGCCCATAGTGGATATTAGAGGATATGGAGGATATATGGGGGGCATGGAGGTGGCAAGGGAGTATCGGGGCTTGGAGGAGGCATGTGAGGTGGGTGGGGGGATGGTGAAGGTTTGAGGGCCTTACATTCAGCATTGAAACTGGGCTGACGTAAACAGAGGTGGAAATTCTAGTCAGCTGGCCTGGCCATCCACCTGCCTCCATTGTTGCCTCGGGCCTGCCTCCTTAGAATGAAAAAATGGCAGGCAGGGGCCCTTTTAAAGGAGACAGGTTGGCCAGGTCAGGAAGTTCCCTAACTCAACTTTCCTGCCTCCTCCAGGAAAATCTGGCCCTCTGTCTTATTTCCCATTGCATTTAGAGACCTGATGCTCTTTATAATATAGGGAGGGCCCACTAATATCCACAATACACTCAGAGTTTGCTATTGTTGATAATAGATATTATGGATGATATCCACCATAACAAACACAAAAGTCTACTACACATTAGGAGTTATATGTCTCTTGATTTTTATCACTTTAGATAACTGAATTGTGAAAAACTGCAGGGCAATGCAGCTGGGCAGATAGAATTCAAAGTGTAAATTAAAACAATTGAATAAGAAAGAATGATAAATTCTAAAAATATTCGGAGAGCAGAGATGCTTTGATGTACAGAAGCTCAGAGAAGATGGCAGTATAATTAGATAAAGACATTTAAAAAAATCCCTGATTTTGCATTTGTGGGAGCAGAAAACAAAAACAAGAAGTTAACGATAAATGTGTGCAAAGGCTTAGGATGTGGTTGAAATTTTGTGTGCAGGTTTGAGCTACTGGAGGAAAATAAAAATAATGAGAGGATTTTTTTATAAATTAATTCTAATGCCCTTTAGGGAAGGAAATCTGCCATCCTTACCCGGTCTGACCTACATGTGACTCCAGACCCACAGGAATGTGGCTGACTCTAAACTGCCCACTGAAATGGCCTAGCAAGCCACTCAAGTTCAAGGGCAATTAGAGATGGGAAACAAATGCTGGCCTTGCAATCGATGCCAAGATCCCATGAGAAAATTAATTATAAAAAAATTCTTCAGATGCGTACATCAGTGGCTAGGCCGACATTTATTGTCCATCCCTAGCTTGATACAGCTGACGAATTCAGAGGCCAGTTAAGAGCCAACCATGCTGGTAAGCACAGCAAGTTTCCTTCCCTAAAAGACACTAAAACTTTGCAGCGTACAATCATTTGATATTACTGGGGATGAGAGGTTTTTTTTTTAATTCATTCACGGGGTGTGGGCTTCGCTGGCTGGGTCAGCATTTATTGCCCATCTCTAGTTGCCCTTGAGAAGCTGGTGGTGAGCTGCCTTCTTGAACCGCTGTAGTCCATGTGGTGTAGGTACACCCACAGTGCTGTTAGGGAGGGAGTTCCAGGATTTTGACCCAGCGACAGTGAAGGAACGACGATATATTTCCAAGTCAGGATGGTGAGTGACTTGGAGAGGAACTTCCAGGTGGTGGTGTTCCCATCTATCTGCTGCCCTTCTCCTTCTAGATGGTAGTGGTCATGGGTTTGGAAGGTGTTGTCGAAAGAGCCTTGGTGAATTCCTGCAGTGCATCTTGTAGATGGTACACACTGCTGCTACTGTGCGTCAGTGGTGGAAGGAGTGAATGTTTGTGGATGTGGGGCCAATCCAGCAAGCTGCTTTGTCTTGGACGGTGTCAAGCTTCTTGAGTGTTGTGGGAGCTGCACTCATCGAGGCAAGTGGGGAGTATCACACTCCTGACTTGTGCCTTGTAGATGTTGGACATGGTTTGGGAAGTCAGGAGGTGAGTTACTCATCACACGATTCCTAGCCTCTGACCTGCTCTTGTCGCCACAGTATTTACATGGCTAGTCCAGTTCAGTTTCTGGTCAATGGTAATCCCCAGGATAGTGAGGGTTTCAGTGATGGTAACGCCATTGAACATCAAGATGCGATGGTTGGTTTCTCTCTTGTCGGAGATGGCACTTGTGTAGCGCGAATGTTACTTGGCACTTGTCAGCCGAAGCCTGGATATTGTCCAGGTCTCTGCTGCATTTGGACATGGACTGCTTCAGCATCTGAGGAGTCGCAAATGGTGTTGAACATTGTGCAATCATCAGTGAATATCCCCGCTTCCGGCCTTATGATGGAAGGAAGGACATTGGTGAAGAAGCTGAAAATGGTTGAGCCGAGAACAGTACCCTGAGGAAATCCTGCAGTGACTTCCTGGAGCGGTGATGTCCTTTTCAGCTGTACAGAAAGGCTTGAGAATTTAGAGCATTTTCGTTAAAGCTGGGGATGAAGAATTAAACTGACGGAGGTCTTCAAGATTAGAAAAGGTGATCAGATAATTAGAGATAGATTGCTTACACTGGTTGGTGATCTGGGAACAAAAGGATACCAATTTTAAGAATATCACAAAGTGATTTGACATGTCGGTTAAAAATTGTCCTTGCATATAACGGGGTTAGAATGTGGAATCCTCTACTACCACTGTTAAATCAGAGATCACAAATACTTTCAAAACCTTAGTATTAGTTGCCTGAAAGTATGGAACAATCAAATGTATAGTTGCAAGCAAGAGAATAAGATTAGATTAGGCGGATCATTTGACAAAACAGTAACAGACTGGATGGGGCAAAATGGCCTATTTCTGTGCTGCAACATTCCTTAATTCTACATACGCAGTACAGAGCTACCATTCAGTATTATGTATAAAGGGTCAGCTATTCATAATACACAGTGCACCTTCCTGCTCGCTATAATTATATAAGAGCTGCTATTCCCTATAATATGCACAAGGGGCTGCTATTCACTCTCAAACTTTCAGAGTTTGCTAATCACAAAGGTATATAAAGGGGCTGCTTTTCACCAATAAATGTAGAAGTCACATTATTTCCTATTACATTGACGAAACATGTGGTTCCTTATAGCGAACTGCACCCACTCTTTAGACTCATACATGAAGGTTCATTAGATTGATTCCAGGGATAAGAGGATTATACACTAAGCCTATATTTCGTGGAATTTAGAAAAATGAAAAGGGAGCTCGTTGTGACATATAAATCTCTTAAGGGGCATGACAGGGTAGGTGCTGGGAGGATGTTTCCCCTGGTAGGAGAGGCTAGAACTAGGGGCCACAGTCGGCCATTTAGGACTGAGATGAAAAAAATTGCATTTATATTGCGTCTTTCATGGCTACCATGTGTCAAGAGTGCTTTACAGCCAATTAAGTATTTTTTAAGTGCAGTCATTGCTGTAATATAGAAACACAGCAGCCAATTTGCACACAGCAAGCTCCCACAACGTGGTCATTACGAACCTACTCAACATCCCCTCATAAGAAAATTTCTCCATACCCAGGATCAACCTGGTGAACCTTCTCTGGACTCCCTCTAATGCCAGTATATCTTTCCTTAGATAAGGGGACCAAAATCGTTCACAGTATTCTAGGCGTGGTCTAACTAGAGCCTTGTATAGTTTTAGCAAGGCTTCCTTATTTTTATACTCAATTCCCTTTGAAATAAAGGCCAACTTTCCATTTGCCTTCCCTGTTACCTGTTGAACTTGTATATTAGCTTTTTGGGATTCATGCATAAGGTCTCCCAAATCCCTCTGTACTGCAGCTTTCTGCAGTCTTTCTCTATTCAAATAATATTTAGCTCCTCTATTCTTTCTGCCAAAGTGCATAACCTCATTTTCGCACGTTATATTTCATCTGCCAAGTTTTTGCCCACTTACTTAACCTGTCTATGTCCCTCAGTAGACTCCTTGTGTCATCCTCACCACTTCCCTTCCCACCAATTTTTGTGTCATCCACAAACTTGGCAATAGTACATTCATTTCCCTCATCTATGTCATTAATATATATTGTAAATAATTGAGGCCCTAGCACTGATCCCTGTGAAACTCCACTAGTTACAGGTTGCCATCCCAAAAATGCCCCCCTTATCCCATGTCTTCTATTAGTTAGACAATCCTCTATCCATGCTAATATACTACCCTAACACCATGGGCTCTTATCTTATTAAGTAGCCTTATGCATGGTACCTTATCAAACGCCTTTTGGAAATCCAAATATATTATGTCTACTGGTTCCACTTATCTATCCTGCTTGTTACCTCCTCAAAGAATTCTAACACATTTGTTAGGCATGATTTCCCCTTCATGAAGCCAGGCTGACTCTGCTTGATTAGATTATGCATTTCTAAATGCTCTGTTATTACATCCTTTATTATAGACTCTAACATTTTCCCAATGACAGATGTTAAGCTAACTGGCCTACAGATACCTGTTTTTTGTCTCCCTCCCTTTTTGAATAAGGGTGTTACATTAGCTATTCTCCAATCCTCTGAGACTTTTCCAGAATCTAAGGATTCTTGGAAGATTACTACCAGTGCATCCACTATTTCTGTAACTACTTCCTTTAATACCCTAGGATGCAACCCATCAGGTCGAGGGAACTTATAGGCCTTTAGCTCCATTAGTTTCCCTAGTCTGTTTTCTCTAGTGATAGTTATTGTATTTATTTCATCCCCGCCTTTTGCCCCTTGATTATTTAGTACTTTTGGAATGCTTTTAGTATCTTCTACTGTGAAGACTGAAGCAAAGTATTTATTCAACTCCTCTGCAATTTCCTGGTTCTCCATTATTATTTCCCCAGCCTCACTCTGTAAGGGGCTTATGTTCACTTTGGCCTCTCTCTTCCTTTTTATATATTTAAAGAAGCTTTTACTGTCCATTTTTATATTACTTGCTAGTTTACCCTCAAAGTTTATTTTCTCCCTCTTTATTTTTTTTGGTCATCCTTTGCTGGTTTTTAAAATTTTCCCAATCCTCTGGCTTACCACTAATCTTTGACACATTGTATTTTTTTTCTTTCAATTTGATACTGTCCTTAACTTCCTTGGTTAACCATGGTTGGTTTATCCCCTTCCTAGAATCCTTCTTCCTCACTGGGATATATCTTTGTTGAGAGTCATGAACTGTTTTCTTAAACATCTGCCATTGTTCATCAACCGTCTTTTCTGCTAAACTGCTTTCCCAGTCCGCTCCAGCCAACTCTGCCCTTATTCCATTGTAATTATCTTTATTTAAGTTTAGTACAGTTGTTTCCAACCCATGTTTCTCACTCTCAAACTGAATGCTAAATTCTACCGTATTATGGTCACTGTTTCCTAGGGGATCCTTTACTCTGAGATCATTTATTAAACCTGCCTCATAACACATTACCAGATCCAAAATAGCCTGATCCCTGGTTGGATTCACAACATATTGTTCTAAGAAACTGTCCTGAATACACTCTATGAATTCTTGCTCATGTCTAGCTCTGCCAATTTGATTTTCCCAATCTACATGAAGATGAAAGTCACCCACGATTAATGTACTGCCTTTTTTACATGCCCTCATTATCTCCCGATTTATTCTCTGTCCTACAGTATAGCTACTGTCAGAGGGCCTACAGACAACTCCCACCAGTGTCTTCTTTTCCTGTTATTTCTTACCTCCACCCATATGGATTCTACATCTTCCAATCCAAGATTCTTTCTTGCTATCATACTTATTCCATCTCGTACCAAGAAAGCTACCCCATCACCCTTTCCTTCTTGCCTGTCCTTCAGAAAAGTCACATACCCCTGAATATTTAGTTTCCAGCTTTGATCTCCTTGTAACCACGTCTCCGTAATGGCCATAAGATCATACCCATTAGCCTCTATTTGTGCCGTTAATTCATTTATTTTGTTCCAACTACTATGCGCATTTAGGTAAAGTGCCATTAATTTTGCCTTTTTACCATTTTTTCCCCTTTTGACCCTACTTGCTGCTTTTTTTATGTTTGTACATTCTGTCCCTTCCTGTCACACTCTGGGTATCATTACCTAAAAAGTTGCCATGCAAGGCTGCTAAGTCATTTTGCTTTGTAAGCCTACATATCCCCTTTCCAGAACCTTCGTCCCTTCTATTTAGTTTAAAGCCCTCTCCACAGCCCTAGTTATTTGGTTCGCCAGGACACTGGTCCCAGCATGGTTCAAGTGAAGCCCGTCCCACTGGAACAGCTCTCTTCTACCCTAGAACTGGTGCCAGTGCCCCAAAAACTGAAACCCATTCCTCCCACACCAAGTCTGGCAGCATCTGCGGAGAGGAACATAGTTAACGTTTCGAGTCCGAATGACCCTTCAACAGAACTAAGTAAAAATAGAAGAGAGGTGAAATATAAGCTGGTTTAAGGTGGGGTGGGACAAGTAGAGCCAGTGATAGGTGGAGATAACCAAAAGATGTCACAGACAAAAGGACAAAGAGGTGTTGAAGGTGGTGATATTATCTAAGGAATGTACTAATTAAGGGTAGAAAGCAGGACAAGCAAGGTACAGATAACCCTACTAGGGGTGGGGTGGGGTGAAGGAATCGAAAAAGGCTAAAAGGTAGAGATTAAACAATGGATGGAAATACATTTAAAAATAATGGAAATAGGTGGGAAAAGAAAAATCTATATAAATTATTGGAAAAAAAAGGGGGGGATGGGAAAGGGGGTGGGGATGGAGGAGAGAGTTCATGATCTAAAATTGTTGAACTCAATGTTCAGTCCGGAAGGCTGTAAAGTGCCTAGTCGGAAGATGAGATGCTGTTCCTCCAGTTTGCGTTGAGCTTCACTGGAACAATGCAGCAGGCCAAGGACGGACATGTGGGCATGAGAGCAGGGTGGAGTGTTGAAATGGTAAGCGACAGGGAACTGTCGCACAACCTCCCACAACTCTTTCTCCGGTACATCGATGATTACTTCGGTGCTGCTTCATGCTCTCATCTGGACCTGGAAAAATTTATTAATTTTGCTTCCAATTTCCACCCCTCCATCATTTTCACATGATCCATCTCTGACACTTCCCTTCCCTTCCTTGACCTCTCTGTCTCAATTTCTGGTGATAGACTGTCCACCAATATTCATTACAAGCCTACCGACTCCCACAGCTACCTCGACTACAGCTCCTCACACCCAGCTTCCTGTAAGGACTCCATCCCATTCTCTCAGTTCCTTCGCCTCCATCGCATCAGTTCTGATGATGCCACTTTCAAAAACAGTTCCTCTGACATGTCTTCCTTCTTCCTTAACCGAGGTTTTCCACCCACAGTGGTTGACAGGGCCCTCAACCGTGTCCGGCCCATCTCCCATGCATCCGCCCTCACACCTTCCTCTCCCTCCCAGAAACATGATAGGGTCCCCCTTGTCCGCACTTATCACCCCACCAGCCTCCGCATTCAAAGGATCATCCTCCGCCATTTCCGCCAACTCCAGCATGATGCCACCACCAAACACATCTTCCCTTCACCCCCCCGGCGGCATTTCGCAGGGATCGTTCCCTCCGGGACACCCTGATCCACTCCTCCATCACCCCCTACACCTCAACCCCCTCCCACGGCACCTTCCTATGCAACCACAGAAGGTGCAACACCTGCCCCTTCACTTCCCCTCTCATCACCGTCCAAGGGCCCAAACACTCCTTTCAAGTGAAGCAGCATTTCACTTGCACTTCCCTCAATTTAGTCTACTACATTTGTTGCTCCCAATGCGGTTTCCTCTACATTGGAGAGACCAAACGCAAACTGGGTGACCGCTTTGCAGAACACCTTCGGTCTGTCCGCAAGCATTACCCAGACCTCCCTGTCGCTTGCCATTTCAACACTCCACCCTGCTCTCATGCCCACATGTCCGTCCTTGGCCTGCTGCATTGTTCCAGTGAAGCGCAACGCAAACTGGAGGAACAGCACCTCATCTTCCGACTAGGCACTTAAAGCCTTCCGGACTGAATATTGAGTTCAACTATTTTAGATCATGAACTCTCTCCTCCATCCCCACCCCCTTTCCAATCCACCCCTTTTTTCCCCAATAACTTATATATTTTTTTCTTTTCCCACCTATTTCCATTATTTTTAAATGTACTTCCATCTATTGTTTTATCTCTACCTTTTAGCCTATTTCGATCCCTTCCCTTCACCCCATCCCACCCCCACTAGGGCTATCTGTACCTTGCTTGTCCTGCTTTCTACCCTTAATTAGCACATTCCTTAGATAATATCGCCACCTTCAACACCTCTTTGTCCTTTTGTCTGTGACATCTTTTGGTTATCTCCACCTATCACTGGCTCTACTTGTCCCACCCCACCCTTAAACCAGCTTATATTTCACCTCTCTTCTATTTTTATTTAGTTCTGTTGAAGGGTCATTCGGACTCGAAACGTTAACTGTGTTCCTCTCCGCAGATGCTGCCAGACTTGCCAAGTTTTTCCAAGTATTTTTGTTTTTGTTTTGGATTTGCAGCATCCACAGTTTTTTGCTTTTTTCCTCCCACATCAATCTCTGAGCCACGTATTTAACTCCTTGACTTTATTTACCCTATGCCAGTTTGCCCGTGGCTCAGGTAACAATCCCGAGATTATTACTTTGGAGGCTCTGCTTTTTAATTGAGCTCCTAACTGTTCAAATTCTTTCAGCAGAACCTCCTTTCTAGTCCAATCAACGTCGTTGGTAGCAACATGGACGACAACAACTGGATCCCTCCCCTCCCACTCCAATTTTCTCTCCAGCCCTGAGGAGATGTCCTTAACCCTGGCACCGGGCAGGCAACACAGCCTTCGGGACTCACACTCACGGCTTCAGAGAACGGTATCTATCCCCCTAATTATACTGTCCCCTACCACTACTTCGTTCCCATTTCCAAACCCCACTTAAATGACTCTCTGTACCACAGTGCCGTGGTCAGTTAGCTCATCGTCCCTGCAGTCCCTGCTCTTGTCCACACAGCTTGCAAGAACCTTGTAACTGTTAGGCAGTTGCAGGGGCCGAGGCTCCTCGACCGTTACCTCCTACGTCCCCAAACCTGCTTCACCCTCCTGTCCCTGATCACAGACCAAATGTGAATTATCTAATCTGAGGAGTGTGACCGGCTCCTGGAGCAAAGTGTCCAGGTAACTTTCCTCCTCCCTGATGTGGCGCAATGTCTGCAGCTCAGATTCCAGCTCCTTAACTTGAATCTGAAGTTCCTCGAGCTGCAAACATTTGGTACAGATGTGTTCGCTCTGGATCACCTTGGTGTCCAGAAGCTCCCACATGCTGCAGCAACAACACATCACCCATCCTGCCATCGCGATTGTATTTTATTCAATTTATTAATTAATTACTCTAGTATCCCCACTCTTTATACTTTATTATAATTATTTTTTATACACACCAGTGTCGATCTTATACTTAACAAGCTATCTTTAAGAAAAAGAGAAAAAAAAGACTAGAGATCTAAACACAAACTAAAGACCTTACTTTACTTTAAAGAGTAGAAATACTCACCAACCCTATTCACCAATCAGCTGCTCTCTGCACTCTTTTCCCTCTCGTGCTCTTTAATGGTCTCACATTCTTCTCTCACTGTTAAAGGCCTCGCTCTTCTCACACTCTCTCGCTGTAAATGACCACGCTGTTTCTCTCACACTCTCTTGCTGTAAATGGCCACACAGTTTCTCTCACACTCTCTCGCTGTAAATGACAGTTTCTCTCACAATCTCTCACTGTTAAAGGCCCCACACCTCTCGTACTCAGTCCCTGTAAATGACCACGCCGCTTCTCTCACTCTCTCACTGTAAACGACCATGTTGTTTCTCTCACACTTTCACCCTGTAAATGGCTCTGCTGTTTTTCTCAAACTCTCTCGCTGTAAATGGCCCCGCTGTTTCTCTCACACTCTCTCGCTGTAAATGGCCCCGCTGTTTCTCTCACACTCTCTTGCTGTAAATGGCCCCGCTGTTTCTCTCTCTCTCGCTGTAAATGGCCCCGCTGTTTCTCTCTCTCGCTGTAAATGGCCCCGCTGTTTCTCTCACACTCTCTCGCTGTAAATGGCCCCGCTGTTTCTCTCACACTCTCTCGCTGCAAATGGCCCCGCTGTTTCTCTCACACTCTCTCGCTGTAAATGGCCCCGCTGTTTCTCTCACACTCTCTCGCTGCAAATGGCCCCGCTGTTTCTCTCACACTCTCTCGCTGTAAATACTCTCCATTGGCTAACGCTCAAAGGGCAGCCAAAGGAAAAGGGATAAGGATAGGCTCAAGGTCACCCTAAAGCACAGAGGCATTAACTGGGAGGAGAATGCTGCCGATTGCTCAGCATGGCACTACCTGGTCCATCATGGTACAAGCCACTTCGAGGTTCAGTGACTCGACAGCGAGGCGGAACGGCTACGCAAGAGGAAGGAGAAGGAAGCCAACTCGAGGCTGCAATTTCCACTTCCCTGAGCAACAACGTGCCCCCATTGCGGAAGAACATGTGGATACAGAATTGGGCTCCTCAAACCTGATGGCAATCAAACTCGAATCCGAGGGACCTCCGACGATGAATCCAACCATTGATGGTCGTGCCTGGGATGAGAGGGTTGTCCTACAATGATAAACTGAGCAAACTGGGTCTATATTCTATGGAGTTTAGAACAATGAGAGACGATCTCATTGAAATATACAAGATTTGTAGAAGCTTGATAGGGTGGACGATGTTAGATGGTTTCCACTGGCCGGAGAATCAAAAACGTTGGGGGGGCGGTGGTGGGGGTACAGTCTCAGGATAGAGGGCCGATCATTTAGGACTGAGATGAGGGGCAATTTCTTCAACCAACAGGTTGTGAATCTTTGGAATTTCCCTACCCCAGAGGGTTGTGGACGTCCCATCAATGAATACATTTAAGGTTGGGATGGACGGATATTTGGTTTCTCAGGGAATCAAGGGACGTGGGGAGTGGGTGGAAAAATGGAGCTGAAGCCCAAAATCAGCCTTGATCGTATTGAATGGCGGAGCAGGCTCCACAGGCCCTAAGGTCTACGCCTGCTCTTATGTCTTGTGTTCTTGTGCCTTCAGCTCTGGAATTGCCTCCCTAAACCTCGTGCCTTTCCTCCTTTCAGACGCTCCTTCAAATCCACCTCTGTGACCAGGTTTTGGGTCACCTCACTCACCTGTCCTCATATCTCCTTCATGTCCATTCATGTTTTGGGTTCTTTCACTATGTTAAAGGCGCTACATCAATGTAATCAGTGACTCAACAGTTCCAATTTCGTGGGGCAGATTGTAAAACCATCACAAAAAAAAAATTCGCACCTCAAATGCACCAAAAATGCAGTCAAACCATCATTATTACATTTGATTGACAGGGGTTACAGCTCCTCCCTCTCCTCAGCCCTGCCTCTGAACTACAGCAACCCATAGCAACCCTGCTGCCGGAAAGCAGATCCTTGGTTAGTGCGCGACGTTTTGCGACAGGGAGGAAGGGAGGGTGGGTGGAGCCGTCACCCTAGTTACGTGGCTGCCATTTTCCGGCCGTGGTTTCTCGGCGGCGGTTTGGCCGGGGCGCGAGCCGGTGCCTTGGCAACGGGCGGAGGGAGCCGAGTCACCGCCGGGGATTGGCGGAGGCCCAGTGACGTCACCGGCGGCCCGCGGGCTGCACCCGGTCCCTGGGGCTCTCCATGCTGATTGGTGGATGGAGCGTGACTCCCGGTTAGTGACCCGGGTGGGGTGGGGGGGGGGGCTGGTGAATCGGGGCGCGAGAGAGAGGGTCAGAGGGGAGGAGATCATAGGGATGGTCATGGGGTGATGAAAGGGGAGGGGAGGTCAGAGGAGGGGGTGTCATGGGGAGAAGGTCAAAGGTCATTGGGGGAAGGAGAGAGGGCCGGGGTGGTTATTGGGGGAGTGATGAGGGTCAATGTGAGGAATGATCAGTGGGGGAGAAGGTCAGTAGTGGGTGATTGGGGAGGGGCTGAGGGTCAGTGGTGGGTGATTGGGGGAGGGGCTGAGGGTCAGTGGTGGGTGATTGGGGGACGGGCTGAGGGTCAGTGGTGGGTGATTGGGGGAGGGGTTGAGGGTCAGTGGGGGAGAGGGTAAGTGGTGGGTGATTGGGGGAGGGGCTGAGGGTCAGTGGGGGAGGGTCAGTGGTGGGTGATTGGGGGAGGGGCTGAGGGTCAGTGGGGGAGAAGGTCAGTGGTGGGTGATTGGGGGAGGGGCTGAGGTAGGTGATGGGGGGGCAGTGGGGGAGAGGGTCAGTGGTAGGTGATGGGGGGGCAGTGGGGGAGATGGTCACTGGGGTGGTAACCAATGGGGGAAGGAGAGAGGGTGATCACGTGGGTGTGACTAGTGGCGTTGGGGTAGAGGAACACTGCAGGGGCGATGGTCAGGGGAGGCGATGTCACGGGGAGGCAGTCGGGGGGGTGATGACGGGATAAGGGAGAGATGTGCGTGAGGTAATCATGGGCTTTAAAGTGATGGGGGAGAGATGATAGAGAGGAGAAAGGCAAAGGGAAATGGCTGAGGGAAGATTGGAGGGGTTGGAATGGAAGGCAGAATCAAGTCAGGAAACAGTGGAAGGATATAGAAAGCAACAAGGGAGAGAAGGGGAGAATTTAGAGATGAGGAATGAATAGCAAGGCAAGGAAAGATGTAGCAAGGTTACAGGAGAGAGAAGATTGGGGAGTAGCTCAGCATGATTCTTTTCATGCTGAAGCTTTTCATCTTGCAATCATCAGGACAAACACATAATGATATTTTATTCAGTGGTTGTCAAACCTGGTTTGAATCAGTATTGGTAGTTTCTGTGTCACTTTAACCCCAGCCCCCCCATTTCAGAATGTCAGTAGTCATGTTCAAATTTGTTGTCAAGTTGTGGTTCATGATTGAGATTAGATTAGGACAGTGTAAAGGAGGTTATGAATGATCCAGTTATCATTAACCTTTGCAGTCCAATCTATTGATAATGCAGTGTGTACTGTACACTGGGTTTTATTTCCTGATTAGAACTGCTGACTCCAGTTCAATAAGCCTGCGGTGATCATGTGACAATGTTGTGCACATCAGTTGCAAGGGCCTGTAATGCATTTTGGCATCTGCTGTTGCATCTACTGCCCAGTGAAGGAAACCCAAAGAGGAACTGTGTGGTGCAGCGGTTTACTCACCTCGAGAGACCAGGGCAGGATTTTTGGGCCCCACCAGCGTCTGGTACGGAGGCAGACAAGGTCCGAACATATCAGTGCTGCCCAGCATTCCAGTTTCCCACCGTCGGCCATTTTGGTAGAGGTTGATTCAGGACCCGGCAGGGCTCCGTCTAGGTAGGCAGCCTATTAGGCTTGTTAGCAGTGGGTAAAGGAGGCCGGCCAGGATTTTTAAGTTGGCCTCCAGTTTTCCAATGCGGTCGGGTGGAGAGGGGTTGGTAGTTCAACTGCCTGGAGGTGGAAACTCAGCAGGAGGCTGGGGTGTCAGTACTTTCAGGCAGGCCTAAGAGCCCTTCCTGCCTGTCTTGAGTGTGGGTGCAGCCAAAGGCCATTCTGTAGAGGGACATTTGAGACAGAGGCACAATGATGAACTACAGTAGAGGCACTTTTACTTATCACCTGTGACTGTGTTTGAGGCTTCTACTGGGTGGTTTAAAATGGAAAGACTTCTATTCCACAGCACCAATGTCCTTTATACTTCATAGGATTACATCGGATATACAGCACAGAAACAGGCCAATTGACCCAACCAGTCCATGTTGGTATTTATGCTCCAATCGAGCCTCCTCTCATCTTTGTTCATCTAAATCTACCATCCTAACAATCTATTCCCTTCTCCCTCATATGCTTGTCTAATTTTCCCTTAAATGCCTCTATACTAATCACTTCAATCACTCCCTGTGTTAGTGAGTTCCATGTTCTCACCACTCTTTGGGAAAGTTTCTTCTGAATCCCCTGTTGAACTTCTTGGTGACTATCTTTTATTGATGGCCTCTAGTTATGCTTTTCCTCAAATCATTCTCTCCGTATCCATTCTATCAAAACCTTTCATAATTTTAAAGACCTCTATTAGGTCACCCCTCAACCTTTTTTCAGGAAAGAAGTGACTCAGCCTGTCAATCCTTCACAGATATTTATACACATGCATTTCTGATATCATCCTCGTAAATCTTCATGCACACTCTCCAGTGCTTCTAGATCCTTTTTTATGATATGGCGACCAGAACTATTTAAGACAGAGATGAGGAGAAATTCCTTCTCTTAGAGGGTTGTTAACCTGTGGAGTTCTTTACCACAAAGGGCTGTAGAGGCTGGGTTGTTAAATATATTCAAGGATGAGATAGACAGATTTTTAATCAGTAAGGGAATCAAGGGTTATGGGGAAAAGGCAGGTAAGTGGAGTTGAGGATTAGCAGAGCAGCCACGATCTCATTGAATGGCAGAGCAGACTCGATGGGCTGAATGGCCTACTTCTGCTCCTACGTCTTACAGAACTGCATGCAGTACTCTAAATCTGATCTAACCAAGGTTTACCATAACTTCCCGACCCCTTCTTTTCAATTCTATCCCTCTAGAAATAAAACCCAGTTTTGCTTGGTTTGCTTTTTTTTTTATATATATATCCTTGCTAACCTGTGGCACACTTTTTAGTGATCGATGTATTGGTACTGAGCATAAAGTTTACAGACAGATTGAAGAAAAAGAATCGAAAATGGAGCAAGAATTTTTTTCCCATAAAGCAGCCACCCCAAATCCTCCAGTCTAATTTACTAAAAGGGTTGAATTAGGTGAGGTATTGCAATGGTGCAGAAAGTGCCACAGCTCAGCCATTCTCCTGCTGCAGAAAATGTAAACATCAACGGCTTAGTGATGGGTCACTCCGATTGCCTGCACCGGGCTTGCAGAATTGCGGGTAGGAGAAAATAAATGGAGAAATTGCGTGAATCTTTTCAGTGCTTAAATCTTTATTGATGTGTTTTATTGCTAATTATCTGCTGTATGTTCTAACTTTCCCTCGGTCTCCCTCTCTCTCTCTCAATGTGTTTTTCAGTTAACCTTTGAGCTGTGCATAGCAAAAGGAGGCAGGTCTGAGCCACGCTGTCAGCAGCGTGTACCTATCAACTCAAGATGTTGAGGTGACATTCACCAGCAAGAAACTTAATATAGAGTCCGTGTGGTCAAGGTCCTTCCCTCCTACACACTGTGTCTTTACCATATGGCTAGGTGAGTTGTTTAACTCCTTTAAAAGTCTTATGGCATGCTAAATATTTTTGTATTACATTTTTCTTAATGAGTTAACAAATTAGGTTTGGCAATTAAGGATTATTCTGCCTTTTTTCCCCGGTCCAAAGGGGCTTATTTTATATCATGGCCATGTGCAAGTCTGAGAATGATGAAACTATTTGTGATTGAAAGAGCAATGTTTTCTAATTGATGGTGCCAGTGCAGGATCAGTAATCTACTAGAATTTTGATTATCTGACATAGTGAAGAGTGGGGTTCAGGAAAGATAATGAAAATGGGTAGATGGTTTAAATTCCCACAGGTGCAATGGATGAAGCAGCATAGTGATGAATACTACAGCTTACCAATACAGTACACCCCAATGGCCAGCTAACAACAGTGGAACCTGTCAATTACAGTCTCTCATAGGCCCACCCCAAATGACTGCTGGCATCTCTATGCAGGACCCTAACAAACCCAATTATATTTAATTAATTTGGGTCATAAGACTAAGTTTTGTTTTACTCTATGTGGCTCTGTGGCTTTTTAAACTTGAATTTCCCATGCTCTCAGGAAGTTCCACGGGATAATGGGACGGCACCGTGCCAACCACAATTGCCTGCTTATTTTAGCACCGTTGAGAACTCGCTGTACAATGCAGGGCTTTCCTGAATGTTTTCAGCACACAACTACTGTGCTGACCAAAGCACCTTGCTTCAATTTTAAAAAGAAATGCAAGAACTCAAATTTACATAGTGTCCTATTGTCTAAAAAACAACTCCCAAGTGCTTTGTCTACAACAAATTATTCACCCTTGGGCGTCATTGCAAGCCGATATTTATTGCCCATCCCCATTTAATTTCTCTGCGCCAGGGCTTCCCAGACTATGGGTCGGGATCCCCAGTGGGGTCGCGAGCTCTGAGGCAGTAATGGCTGCCGTGAATCTTGGACTGATTTCTGAGAGCCAGGAGGCCCCTTTAAATCCTTGCTGTTTTTTGTTGGTGGTTGTGGCCTAATGGACTGCACTCTGAGGCCTGATTGCTGCTGCAAAAAAAGGCAATGAATAGGCATGTGTTTGCTTTTTTTGAGAAACCCTGCCTCTTCATCAACTTTCACCATGAGGGAGACGGGGGGTGTGGTGATGGAGGAAGTGAAGAAGGGGGAGGTGGGTGTGAAAGAGATGGGGGAAGTGAAGGAGGGGCAGATGGGGGAGGCAAAGGAAGATGAGGTGGGGCATGCTCAACTCCTCTCCCCCCCCCCCTGATCAACAAGGCTAGATGACATGCCTAGCTTTTGGGTAGAGGGAAGGACTCCAATTCGTCCCTTACTGTGAAAGTCAGTTTGGGGAGTATAAATTATCTGGCTGGTAAAGGGAAAGGTGTTAAGAATAGCTTTGAACTGGTTCCTGGAGAATGAAGTGTCCACTTAAGGGACAGAGTAAAGTATAACTGTATACAGAATAAAGTATAAGCCTGCTCTGCACCTGCTCCGCTCAACAACTCTCGTAATTTTCACCCCAGGATCACATGAATTCCGAAGCATTAAAATGGGGTCACACTGGGAAAAAGTTTGGGAAGCAATGCTTTACGCAGTTTGATACAGTTAATTGGCTTTCTAAGCTTCTCCAGAGCACGGTTTAGAGTCAACCACTTCTGTAGGCAAATGTGGCAGCCATATTTTGGTCAGCAAGACCCCACAGACAGCAATTATTCGACCTTTTTTGGCATTGCTTGTATTTGGATTGCAATTATGAAACAATTAAGATGTCATAAATACCAGGGGTCATTTTGAGTAAAGAGCAGAATTTACCAATGCTCCCTTGACCTAACCCAATGAATGTTGAAAGTGTTACGATCCCTGTAGAGACCAATAACTTTTGAAAACAAATTCAAACTTCCAGCGAATGACTGAAATGTCAAGATTTCAAGTTTTAAGACTTTTACTGTAACAAACAAACAAGCTATCAGCAACATTGACTAAACACTATTTCAGTAGGTAACCTATACTCTACACGACAGGAAAGATCCTGCATTTAACTTTTACAATGACCGAAAATCCCTCTGCCACAGTTACACTTTACTCTGACCCTTAACTGGACACTTCATTCTCCAGGAACCAGTGCAAAGCTACTCTCAACTCCTTTTCCCTTTCCCAGCTGGATAATTTCTATTCCCCAAACTGACTTTCATGGTAAGGGACAAATTGGAGTCCTTCCCTCTACCCAAAGTTAGGCAAATCATCTAACTTTGTTTAAATCTGGCCTCTTCAATCTGTGCGTGGGCACGCACCTGCATCCTGTGGTGAACAATAGAGACTTGCTGCCTCTATCTCTCTGCTTTCTCTTTCTTTCTCAGATTCTTGCAAATGGGCCCTATCTGTGAGATTCAATGATATTTTTAGGAAAACCTGCAACCTAATCCTACAATGGCTTCTCATGGACTTTTCCCCTCTCAAACCCCAACTCCATGTCATTGTGAATCACATGGGCCTTATATCCAGGTAGAAATGCTAACTAGCTATCCTCTAGACCCCCAACTTCATTCTATCTTGGAATTAAATAGTCAGTTTGAAGTATAGCCATTTACACAACCTGTCAATCCTAGCACATCCCTGGGACTTGGAGACTAACAGCCTATCTGCTATCAGCACAGCTGCTCAGGTCATTGTTACAGGTGTGAATATCATGTACCTTCACCCCACTAAACAACTGAGTCCCCCCCTTAACCTTTAACAAACAAGCCACCCAGGCTTCTTGTGAGCAGGGTTCAGAGAAGGTCGCATGGCTCCTTCATTCTTCCATTTTACCCTAAATTAAAGACACAGTCCCAAAACAATCCTATAAACTTTGTATTTGTAACAGAAGCACGGATAACCGAGATCATGCTCTACTGAAACTCTGCGTAAACTGCCAACTGAAAATGCAATGAATGAAAATTCAAAGGAGCAAATTATTACGAGTGAACTGTCTTTTTTCAGGATCTGGAATTTCTCTTCTCCCTCTATCGATTTTTTTCCCCTTATTCGGACTTGTCATGCTATGCATCCTCCAGCAGCCTGGCTGCGGAAACTATCTTCTGGTCTTGGCTGCTGCTTCTCTTGTGCCTGTGTTTTGCAGAGATGTAAGCGCAATTTGGATTTCTGGGGATTCGTGGCACCGCAAGTCAGAACAAGAAAAAAAAGCGATTTGCACTAAAGCTGAAAAGAATAATAGAGGGTCTCAGCTGGGGCCCAGGGCATCTTGGAATTGGAATGGCAGTTGAAGGGAGATAGGAGTGAGAATAATGGGCAACAAGAAGCAAATGAGTGTAGGACAAACTCCCGAATGAGGTGACTAACCACAGGTAAAAAAGGTCAAGCATGGTGGAATTTCCCTCCAACATAATCTAGCAAAACGTCAGGCTATCAATCTAACAGTACTGCCAACTTTATTCAACCCTGACCAGATGGATTCCAGGGATGATACTCCCACGTTCCCTGCAACACAGATGTTGCAGTTTTCCATAGGCTGTTGACTGCTTAAGGAGCAGAGTCTTGAGACTCTTGCGTGCTCCAAATTGTGAGGTATGCATTGAGCTGACATGCTTGCAACCTACCATGAGTGCCTTCCATTAATAAATATGATAAAATTCTGTAGTATTCGATATTAAGAATGTACCCAAGAAAAATTATTGTGGCAAATGACAGCCATGTGTTTACTAATGCTGTAGCCCGGTGCATAGCACACTCCCTCTGAATCAGAAGACCATGGGTTCAAATCCCACTCCAGATTATCTGGGCTGGCACTTCAGCGCAGTACAGAGGAAGCATTGCTCTGTTAGAAGTGCAGTCTTTCAATGACATCTTAAACTGAGGCCCCCATCTGCCCTCTCAAGAATATGTTAAAGACCCTATGGCACTATTTCAAAGAAGAGCAGGGGAGTTTCTCGGGGCTGGATTTTATGGGACGCTGTGTTCCCTACCCACCCTTGGTTAAAAAGTCATGGGTAAGGAACTCGTCTATGATGCCGATGGCTGCCCTGCAACAATTTAATGCTGGGAGCAGTGTTAATTGCTTGAAGGCAAGGCTTCCGGGCGGTGTTACCAGTTGCCACTGCTGTGTCTACAGGCAACCCCCAATGCTGAGGAACCCAGACAAATAAGTCCAGGGTCGGGGGTCACAGAAAGGGAGGTGAGTGAGGACCAGTGGGGTGAGCAGGGGGTGTGGGTGCAGGGTTCAAGAGGCCGGGGGGAGGGTTAAGGGGAGGGGTGACCTCAGATGGGGTGGTGCCGCCGATGGGCTAAGGGGGCCCCCAACGAAGGTTCCTCCCACACTGTTGCCCAACACCAGCCTGTGCAGTCAAAGCTGCCAGGTTTTCCGCATGGCATGGGCCTCCACCCCACCGCGGGTAAAATACCGGTGTGGGCAGGTTGAAGTGTTTAAGTGGCCATTAATTAGCCACTTAAGGGCCTCAATAGTCCCAAGAGTAGGTAGCTGTCTGACACTTGCCCACATCCCATAAAATTTGACGGGCCTGGGCGGATGGGTAGGCAATGGGAAGGCCATCCGCTGAATTTTATGTGGCCCGCTCACCTTCAAAACTGCCCGGGGCGGGGGGTAAAAAAATCCAGCTCCCAGTGTCCTGACCAGTATTTATCCCTCAACTAACATCTAAAACAAATGATCAGGTCATTTATTTCATTGTTGTTTGTGGGAGCTTGCTGTGCACAAATTGGCTATGTTGCTGGTAGAGAAAATCTGTTTGCAGATGCGTTATCAAGAGTTTGAAGCTTAAAGGGAAGATTGGACATTTTTTAAAAACCTGGATACTGAACTGGAATGTTTTCTGTTGATACCAAGGACTTGTGTGTATGCGTGTGCATGCATCTGGTAAAGTAATAGTGTAATAAGTATAGGAGATAGTGTGAGGTGGGTTATTTAAAAAAAAAATGAAGCCGTCTTTTAAAATTATGATGGTTCATTTTTCAATGGGGAGGGGATGTCATGAAGTAATAATAATGTGTATAATGTTATTGGAAATTATTTTTAAATTGGACTTGCAGTAGGGCCTGTGCGTGCCTATGCGTATACCTGTGTGTGCGGCTTAATTGGATTAAAGCCAGCTAGTCTGGGTGCTTTGATGTATAATAGTTTGAGATGTTAATTAGACAAATGTAAGGGTAGAAGGTAAAGAGTATATTTGCATTTGTTGAATAAACCGTTTAGAAGAATGGGTAAAATCTTGCACCTAGCTAGGAGACACCAAGCAATGTGTTTATATTACTAATAAAATTAGTGGAATGAGGTATAAACCGAGAGGAGTTTGTGAGTGTGTGTCAGAGACATCTAAGATCTAACTAGCCTGTAAGCCAACAACTGTCTGCAAAGGAACCAAATTGCAAGGGACCTTATTTTGAATTCGTAAGGTCAAATGTGTTTTGCCTGGTGCCTGTTTAAAGTCTATTGAGATATGGTTACCTTGGTGAAGATTTACCTGGGAGTGATTAATTTGGGGATTTGTTTATAAGTTATTATGGTAGTAATTTGTAGACATATATGTTTAATTTGTTAACTTAATAAATGTTTAATTTAGTTTTATACAAAAACCTCTTGAGGTTTGGCGGTTTTACTCCGAATTCAGAGCTGCATCTCAAACATACCAATTGAAAATATAGGTTATGACAGTTGTTCAAGTTTCCCTCTGGGATTTAAACAACTCAGCCTTTATACCAACTGCTGTGTCATAACAATCATGGCTGATCTGTTTGATTTGAATTCCACATTCCCATCTACTCCTGATAACTTTTAATTACCTTGTCTAACAATAATCTATCTACCTTCGCCTTAAGAATATTCAATGACCCCGCCTCCACTACCTTCTGAGGCAGAGACTTCCAAAGTTGCATGACCCTCTGAAAGAAAAAAAATCTCCTCAGCTCTGTCCTAAAAGGGCAACCCATAACTAACAGTGCCCCTAACTCTGAACTCACCAACAAAAACAAACATTCTATCCACGACCTCCTTGTCAATATCGCTCATGATCTTATATGCTTCAATCTAGTCACCCCTCACTCTCCTAAATTCCACTGGAAATAAGCCTAGCCTGTCCAACCTATCCTCAAAAGATAACCTGCTCATTCCAGATATCAATCTAGTAAACCTGCTCTGAACCGCCTCCAATGCATTTACATCTTTCCTTAAATAAGGAGACAAAAACTGCATGCAATATTTGAGATGTGGTCTCGCCAATGCCCTGTATAACTGAAGCATAACATCTTACTTTAATGTTCAATTCCTCTCATAATAAAGAATAGCATTCCATTAGCCTCCTTAATTACTTGCTGTACCTGCATACTAACATTTTTTGACTCGTGCACTAGAACACCTAGATCCCTCTGCAGTTCGGAATTCTGCAGCCATTCCCCATTTAAGTAATACTGTGCCTTTTTATTCTTCCTGCCAAAATTAATAACTTCACATTTTCCCACATTATGCCCCATCTGCCAGATTTTTGCCCACTCACTCAACTTATCTATATCCATCTACAACCTCCTTTATGTCCTCTTCACAACATACTTTCCTACCTATCTTTGTCTCAACTGTAAATTTAGCTATCATGCCTTCACTCCCCTCACCTAAGTCATTGATATAAATTGTATAAAGTTGATTTTAATCAGTAAGGGAATCAAGGGGGGAAAGGCAGGAAAATGGAGTTGAGGATTAGCAGATCAGCCATGATCTCATTGAATGGAGGAGCAGACTTGATGGGCCGAATGGCCTACTTCTGCTCCTATGTCTTATGGTCCTATGCTTCCTACATTACAACTTCAAAAGCACTTAATTGGTTGCAAGTCTTGAGGTTGTGAAAGGTGCCACATAAATCCACGTCTTTTCTTTTTCATTTTTCCATGGCATACAATAGCTACCATTATATTTCTTGCTTCCTTTTTAAATGATTAAAATGTTATCTTTTAATTTTCTTTCAGAGTTTGTTTTTCCTGTTTGTTTCCTGCATCGTGGCACTTCAGTCTGTCCCCCATAAACGCCACAGCCCGGCAGAAGGTGGTGTTTGCAGGCACCCTCTTCACATTCTGTCTACTGTTCTTTCTTATTTTTATGGAATATCAGCATTGGAGGCCACCATTCAGGGACAAAGAGCTGGAAAAGTAAGTAGAACCTATAGTAAGGCTATAAGGCCAGAAATGACTCTTGACTATAGCGGGAAAATACTTAACACCTTTCTTTGACACTCCCCTACCCAATTTTATTTAGCAGAGGCTTTAACCTATTTGTGAATGGTTCTCGTAAGATAATCAATGATGAAATGATGTATATGTGTGCCAAATCTTGTGCCCGCTTTTATTGCCAGCAACACCTTCTGGCCTATTGAATGTTTGGACTTCATTTGCCTGCCTCAGGAGTTAGTATTTGTAAAGGTTGGGGGTGCTGCACATAAGGTTACGCTGTCTAGGGACAATAAGAATATGTGAAATACGGGCCAGGAGTAGGACATTTGTCTTCTCAAGCCTTCTCTGCCATTCAATGTGATCATAACTCATCTTCTGCCTCAACTGACCCGATAGACTGTAGTAGTTCAAGAATGCAACTCACCACCACCTTCTCAAGGGCAATTAGGGATGGGCAATAAATGCTGGCCTAGCCAGGGATGCCCACATTCTATGAAAGAATTTTTTAAAAACTCCACTTTCCTGCCTACCATCATACCTTTTGATTATTAACTAAAAGACCAAAAATCCATCCACCTCAACTTTGAATTTATTCAATGATGGAACATCCAAACCCTCTGGGACAGATTATTCAAGATGTATAATCCTCTATTCTCCTCACCTCAGTCCTAAATGATCGACCTCTTATCCTGAGACTGTGCACCCCCCCCCACCCTTGTTCTAAATTCCCCAGTCAGAGAAAGCAACCTCCTTGTGTCTACCCTGTCTTGCCCCTTCAAATCTTGTATGTTTCAATGAGATCACCTCTCATTCTTCTAAACTCCAGAGAATGTAGGCCAAATTTACTCAGCCTCTCATTTTAAAACAGCCCTCTCATCCCAGGAGCCGAAAGATGTGAGCCCATTGGTCTTTATCGCCCCCCCCCGCTTCTTTTTGTGTGTTTGCATGGGCAAAACTTGTTAACAGTGCCAAAGCAATGCTATTACTTTTATTTTAGTAAAACATAACATTGGCCTTGTGAGAAATAGGCAGCTGTACAGTTTACTGATTGGACCTTACTGACATGGATCGTTTAAGCATTTTGAGTTCTCAAACACCAGAGAGCTGTACTGATAAGTACAGATCTGTAGCAAGTAATGGGATCAATCTAAAAAGCTGAATTACATAATGATGAAGTGTATTGGCTCAAGAGCAGTTGTTCCCTCATGGTGTTTTTTTTAATCAGTATGGTGAGTGATAAGGTGGATTCAAAATTGGCTTAGTTGTAGGAGACAGAGGGTGATGACAGAAGGCTGCTTTAGTGACTGGAAGCCAGTATCCAGTGGCGTACCACAGGGATCTGTGCTGGGTCCCCTATTATTTGTCATTTATATAAACGACATAGATGACTATGTGGGGGGTAGGATTAGTAAGTTTGCGGATGACACAAAGATTGGCCGGGTGGTTAACAGTGAGGTTGAGTGTCTTGGACTACAGGAAGATGTAGACGGGATAGCCAAATGAGCAGATAAGTGACAGATGGAATTTAACCCTGAAAAGTGTGAGGTGATACACTTTGGAAGGAGTAACTTGACAAGGAAGTATTCAATGAATGGCATGGCACTAGGAAGTTCTGAGGAACAAAGGGACCTTGGTGTGTGTGTCCATAGATCTCTGAAGGCAGAGGGGCATGTTAGTGGGGTGGTGAAAAAGGCATTTGGGACACTTGTCTTTATCAATCGAGGCATAGATTACAAAAGTAGGGAGGTCATGTTGAAGTTGTATAAAACCTTGGTGAGGCCACAGCTGGAGTACTGTGTGCAGTTCTGGTTGCCACATTATAGGAAGGATGTGATTGCACTGGAGGGGGTGCAGAGGACATTCACCAGGATGTTGCCTGGGATGAAACATTTAAGTTATCAAAAGAGGTTGGATAGACTTGGGTTGTTTTCATTGGAGCAGAGAAGACTGAGGTGTACAAGATTATGAGGGGCATGGACAGGGTGGATAGGGAGCAGCTGTTCCCCTTGGTTGATGGGTCAGTCACAAGGAGACATAAGTTCAAGGTGAGGGGCAGGAGATTTAGGGGGGGATGTGAGGAAAAACTTTTTTACCCAGAGGGTGGTGACGGTCTGGAATGCACTGCCTGGGTGGTGGAGGCGGGTTGCCTCACAACCTTTAAGAAGTATCTGGATGAGCACTTGGCACGTCATAACATTCAAGGATATGGGCCAAGTGCTGGTAAATGGGATTAGGTAGGTAGGTAAGGTGTTTCTCACGTGTCGGTGCAGACTCGATGGGCCGAAGGGCCTCTTCTGCACTGTGTCATTCTGTGATTCTGATTCTGTGATTCTGAGTGAGGCTTCTGACAACATGACACTGGGTATTTAGTGCACACTATAGATTTTGATTTGATAACTACCTACTATAGTGATAAACAATTGTGATTTCTGAAATACTTAACAATACAAAAAGTAGCTGGAACTGCACAACAGATCAGCTAGTCATTGGAAGGGAAAGTAACCTTCATCAGACTGGCACAGTCAAGTAACAGAGTCCTTTTTACAGGATAGACCAAAGTAGAAAGAAAAGATGGACGAGGTTAAGAGTACAGATAAAAACTAACTACTTTCATAGAGAGATGTGAATAATGGGTTAAGTAGCATTTATATCAATACAGATATAAAGAATATTAGTTGATAGGGTGTGCATAAGGAGTCAAGACAATGTGTAGTTTTCAGGTGAGGCTGGGTTAGAGAACATATGGATGTAATTCACTCACACATCCTGTCCTTATTTTTCTATTATAAAATGTTGTGTCCACATTTGTAATGGAAATTGCCTTTGTATGGTTGTCATGCTGTAATTATTCCCTCATGTCAATAGTAATTGGGCAGCAATTCGACTGGGGGGAGGGTGTAATTACAGCATTTCCAGTTTGTGGTCCAGATTTTATGGTAGGCGGCAAAGTGATGGCACTTGCTGGTGACCTCTGCAACATGGATTTCCACTTTCCCGAAGTTTGCTTGAACCTGGCACCAAGCCAGGGGGTCTCTAGGCATCCAGAAACAATGATGTCATCAAAAAGGGAAAGCAACCAATTGTATTGAAGTATTCTCACAGACAGCAAATTAGGATGTAAAATGCACTGACAGAGCGAAATAACTAATCGGACATAGGGGATTAAGGTAGAAGCTGAAATGTCATAAACATGAAAAAATGGATTTTTTATCATAATGGAGTCATTTGACATTCTAAAAATGTAAAATTAAATTTCCCAGGTTAGTGTGTTTTTCAGCTGTAATTGTGAACTTTGTATGCTGCTTAAAATTCAGTTGCATCTCTTTCAGCAAGGTGTAACCTTTTCATTGTTATTTTACAATGAGACTAATAGTGTAAAAGAATAGTGATTTCTAACTGATTGTAGTCTGTGGGATCATTAACACCATGTCCTCTGGAGAAACAGAGTCACTGACAACAATTTCTAGATTTCCGTGTTTAACTGCACATATCTGGACTCCAGAAGTTGCTTTCAGTTTTAGAGTAATAACAGTGAACGCTGACATATTTACCATCATTACAACTACAACATCTGCATCATTATAGGCAGTTTCCATTATAAATATGGACATAGAAATTTATAATGGAAAAGGTTATCAAGTGGTGTGTACAGACATTAGATTTTGAATGCGTCGTTGTCCCATGGCACTGCATACTATAAACATATTGTCTCTCTGTTCCTAATCTCCACTGTCTTTGTATTACCATTTCTCTCTGTATCTGGACCTGTCTCTTTTACTTTCACCCTTCATTCTTTATTTTGCTACTCTGTCTGTTCTTTCTGTTTGCTTGGGAGGTGGTATGGGCATGGCGTGGGATGGGGAAAGGAGCCACCAACAATTTCTGAATGTATTTGGGGTAGGTTCTGTAAGGGGAAATGTGGCCCCAGCTGGACCCTTTCTATCTCCCTACAACCGCAGATTACTTGTGCTTTCTTCTGTTGTGTCCATGCTCTTTCTCAGCACACTTTCACTTCCATCACTGTCCAATATCTTCCCTTTTTGAATTGCCACCTATACCCCCACCTTCTCCCCTTTGCTACCACATATGATACTCATAATGCTGCATCTACCTCCTCCACTCGAACTTGTTACCCCAAATTGCAAATGGTGTGAAACCAGAGGCCTTTTCACCCTTGAGCTTTTTCCTTCCACCTATTAACAGTATCTTCTGTTTCTCTCCGACACTTTATTTGCTTTCAAAATTCAATTTAAAAAAAAATTAGAATTAGGAAAGAAAGCGTCTGTTTACCTTTCTCTCTTTGTTTCTTCTCTCTGTCTTCCTCTCACTCTATCCCCTCTGTCACCAGGTTTAATCCTTGACTTTGACTTTATTTGTCACCCTGAAAGCAGGTGAGGAAATTAACTGCCTGTAGAATTCAACTTTCTTTTTGAAAATTGAAGTAACATGATATAAAGAAAGACTTTCTCTTTCTATCTCAGCCGTTTACTGTCTAACCTGTGTGCAACACACTTTAAGAAAGACCTCAATTAAGCTTTTGATATTTGTCATTAACTGCTCCAAATCATTTTGAAAAACCTTTGAACAGAAACTGATGGATACTAAAGAAAAAACAATTAGCATAGCTGACTGAACAGCAGCTTGAGAAATGGGTTATACTACATATGCACAGTGCCACAGCTCTGGACAAAAATATCTACTACAACCTCAGGCTTTCTGCAAAGGCTAAGGTCTTAATCCTAATTTTAATGAAGACAGAAAAGACAATTCAGTGGATAAATGTAATCACTGTCTTTTGAATTTAAAAAAAGTATATTTATTTTGGTTAAACCTTTATTTTGGACATTAGAAATTTCAATTTCTGAGGAAAGAAGTTGTGAATGAAATAAATTTCAGAAAGCACTTTTGAGAGAATTGTAGGGATCTGATTGTGTATTGAGACTGATGACTTTACATTGTCTTCCATTATAAATGTAGGCATCGTAATTTATATTGAGAAAGAAATTGACACAAGAGGTGTGACAAAAGCCATTACAGCAGGAATTTGGATTGATTTGAATCTATGTATTATATTGAATAGGAAAGAAGGTTTTTTTTTTTGCATTGTATAGTGGGAGTTAAATATCACTGCCATAACTCGGGCTCCCTGCCCATAACCTGTCATAGAAGATTTGTAACTATCCTGCTCTATCTACAGCTCAGAGACAGGCTTCTGCCATGCCTTGCAGTCATTGTTAGCCTTCTGTTCCCATCATAGTTTCCCACTTTGCAGGAACTCAATCAAGCTTATTTATTATTCACCACAAGGACCAACCATCCGATCAAAGAAGATTCAATCAGCGATCCCTATCAAAAGTCGCTGGTATTATTCCTTTTTCCTGTAACACTCCCCATAATTGGGCGAGCCAAAAGCCATATTTCAACTTTCTGTGTCTAATTTTTTTCAAATCTTTTACAAGCTTAGTTTCCTTTTGGCATGATTAGCAGTAACTGCTGTATGTGTTACTGCTTCATATGTGAGGCAAGAATGAGCATGGTGCGCCTGATGTATAAAAGGTCCCGGTCCAGATCTGACTCATCTCCAGACCTGTTTATAACTGAGGCCATTGTATCATTTGTAAATTGTCACTACTGAATATTTTTAAGTTCCCTTCATCCCCCTTTCTCTCCCAATTTGCTCCCTGAGGAGGTGATTCTTTCTGAGGCTTAGTTCTCGGGATGCAGGTTGACTTCCACTAATTCACCTCAAGTGTCCCTAAATATTGTGTGGACTGAGTGCCTTTCAAACAGAGGTCACATCGTAGTGAAGCCCAATCTTATCCTCGCTCAGCATCCATACAAAGATGTGCGATCACATATACATCAGATAGAAATTCAGAGTGGGAGTGGGTAGCCTTTTTAACCCTGCAGGGTTGAGGCCAATTGTTGTGCCTATTACCTCCATCCCTGTTGTGATCAGCTAATGCCACAGACCGAGAATTGAACCTGCGATTCTTTTGCCTTGTACAGTTCAGCTGTCCACTCACTGATTTACAAGGATAATAGCAGAAATGTGTGGGTATAAATATCAGGCAAAGATGAACAGGTTGGGTTTCTTTTCTCTTGAAAAACGAAGGCTGAGGAGTGGCCTGATAGAGGTCTTCAAAATTATGAAAGGTTCTGACGGAGTGAATATAGAAAGAATGTTCTCTCTTGTGGGGAAAAGCGTAACTAGAGGCCATTAATATGAGACAGTCACCAAGAAATCCAGTAGGGAATTCAGAAGAAGCTTCTTTACCAAAGGAGTGGTGAAAACGTGGAACTCGCTGTAACAGGGAGTGGTTTAAGTCAATGGTATAGATATGGTTAAGGGGATGCTAGCCATGCAAAAGAGGGAGAAAGGAGTAGAGGGTGATGCTGATAGATTTAGATGAGGAATGGACTGGCTCGGTCAAATGGCCTGTTTATGTGCTATATATTCCATGTAAAACTTACAGATAGCCCTAATTGCCTTTTTGTTGCCTTGTTGAGCTTTTTGTATATTGCCCATCTCATTTTCAGTTTTTCAAAAAATCCCTACTTTCAGGTAATTAAGCCTGTTAATTATCTCCCTCTCACAGGGTTGTCCTCTCTTCTCTCCCCTCCATTTTGTTTTGTTCTATCCTGATAAGGGACTCAACATCTTCCAGTTATGGTGAAGGCTCTGTACCTGAAGTGTGAACCTCTCTCCCCCCTCTCCAAATGCTGACCTGTGTGTTTGCAGCATTTCCTGTTTATAATGCCACAGTGTAAAGACCCAATGACAGGGATTATCATCTATTAGATGGTCTTGTGCCTAAAATCAGAACCAGTTTGCTTGAATCTCAAGCAGGTCTGGAAATCTGGAATAAAAACAGAAATGCTGGAAATATTCAGCTAGTCTGGCAGTATCTGGAAAGTGAAACAGAGTTAACGGTTGAAATTTTGTGCCCTCCATGTGGTGTATTTGATGGCAGGGGCCATTTAATCAGGGGGGAAGGTGGCGGGCAGCGGGTGGTGGGGGAATTCCCTCCCCCCAGCCTGTTCACCCTGGCCATCACCACCCTCACTGGGGCCTCCTAGCTTGGCCCCGCTGAATACCCTAAAACGTGGTTCTGATTTCAGGCACAAGACCATCTAATAGATGAGAATCCCTGTCATTTGGTCTTTACACTGTGGTATTATAAACAGGAAATGCTGCAAATACACAGCAGGTCAGTCAGCATTTAGAGAGAGGTTCACATTTCTGCCTTCCTAACTGGAAGATGTTGAGTCCCTTATAAGGACGGAACAAAATAAAATGGAGGAGAGAGAAAAGAGGACAACCTTGTGACAGGGAGATAATTAACAGACTTAATGACGTGAAAATAGGGATTTTTTTTGAAAAACTGAACGGGACCCAACCAGTCATTTCCTCATCTAAATCTATCAGCGTCACCCTTGACTCCTTTCTCCCTCTTTTGCATGTCTTATCTCCTATTATGGCTCCAGTGATGATCACCGTTGGGGACTGGCTACAGTCCCAGTAGTGGTCACTGATCTAGGTGACACTGCTGGGACCAAGAGCAGTTGGCTATTTGATTGGCCGGCATCTCTCTGAGGTGGGACTTCCCAAATTGGGGCGGAAGTCTCGCCCAAGCCAATTAGTATGCCTCCGAGTATTAAATGGGTGTGGGGCAATTCGCTGGAGCTAAGGTGGGCTCTCCATCGACTTTTTCACCTGGGGTGGGAACCCCAGTGAAACGCAAAATCCTGGCCTTTGAAACAGAAAAATGTGATTTGGATAATTGGACTGCACAAATCAGACATGGCAAGCTGCCATTCAGTCATTTAGCAGCTTGCTCAGGTGAGACTGAATATTTATTTTCTCTAGTATTTTCAGTTGAAGGACAGGTTCTATCTGTATCTGAGTTCTGATGAGCCATAAACCTGACCTGATCCAAAATTCTGCTGCCCATGTCCTTACTCGCACCAAATCCTGTTCACTCTCTAAGCTTACCGATCTTCATTAGCTGTCCGTCTGGCAGTGCTTCAGTTTTAAAATCCTTGCCCTTGTTTTCAAATCTCTCCATGGCCTCACTTCTCCCTAATCTCTGTAACCTCCTGCAACCTTACAACTCGGGTTGCCAACCCTCCTGGATTGGCCTGAAGTCTCCAGGAATTAAAGATCAATCTCCAGGACACTGCTGTGTGCAAACCTCGAGAAAAATCATCGGGACGTGAAAAAAATTGGGGTTTTTTTGTGTAGTTTTCTTTGAACATTTTTCTTTGCTAGACATAAAAATATTGAAAATGGGAAAAAGACTGTTTGGCTGACAGTCAATCATTATCCAGTTGGATAATGAGACTTTTTGCTTTCCATTGATGTAGGAAAGCAGTACATCACAAAGATGGTTGTGTTGTCCAACTAATGGCTGGAGCGTGGGGGCGAGTCATGTGACGAAACCCCCAGGAACATATTCAATCGCAGTTGGCAACCCTATTTACAATCCTCTGAGATCTCTGTTTACCTTCAGTTCTGGCTGTTGTGCATTTTCCCAATTTTAATTACACCAATCCGTCATTGGTGTCTGTACCTTCAGCTGCCTAAGCCCTAAGCTCTGCACTTACCTCCCCAACTGTCCCCACCTCTTTACCCCTCTCTTTCCCTTTAAGATGCTTCTTAAAACCTACCTCTCTGACCAAGCTGTAAATTTTCTATGATTCTATAAGCTATTGGTCACGTACACTAATATGTCCTTATGTGGCTCAGTGTCCATTTTGTTTGATAATTGTTTTAGTACGTTAAAGGCATTGTATAAATTGCAAATAGTTGTTGAAAAGTATGAAAATAGTAGAGACTAAAATTTAGTGACATGTTGGGCATGAAAATTAATGTTGCAATCTATTTTGAGGAGGACAAATTTTTGTGGGGCCATTGTGACAGAGTTGGAGCATAGACTGTTCCAGGAACAAAGTGCATTCTTTCTCCCCCCACCCACCCCCAAAAATTCCTAAACATCATGACACACAGCCTTTATTTTACTTGTAATCTGGCCCAAATTCTATAGACCCTAGAAAATATTAGACCCAATTGGTATCAAATGTGATCTATTTTGATTGTATGCATTTAAGAAGAAGCTAGATAAACAATGAACGAGAAAGGAATATAAGGTTATGTTGCTGAGGTTAGGTAAATAGGCGTGGGAGGAGGCTCATGTGGAGCATAAACAGCGGCTTGGACCAGTTAAACTGAATGGTCTGTTTCAGTGCTGCAAATTCTATTTAATTCAGCTCCTCATGAAAAGCAGTAAAGGGTTTGGATGATATGCTGTATTGTGCTTGCAATGCATATTTCTTTGGGCCATCAATTGTGGGGGCAGGGAAAGGAGCTGAAGGCCATCAAAATTGTCAGCTTTACATTAACTGGAAAATATGATTGGGTTTAACCTTGGGGAAGGAGTAAAATAGAAATAAAACCCCTGAAGGCTAGTTTTGTTTAAAAATAGCGTAGGAGGAAGGCCAGCCAGTCCACCTATCAATCTAATTGGGATATTTCTCTGATATGGTCTGTTCTCACAGGCTTTATGCACAAGGAAGAATTTAGGAGACGTTCTGAGGTGATCATTTTTGTTTCCAGTTAATCCAGAAGAGATTTTTATTGATCAGAAATCTCACAATTGTCTTCCTGAGGACGAAGATTTGTATTCATTAAAATTCCATGTGGCCAGAAACTTTCTGGCATCTCGCCCAAGTGGCTGTTCTTCATTTGCGAATCTAGGCAGTATCGACATACTTAGTGAACCACCTGAGCCTGACCTTGTCCTTATCCAGGAGTGGATCTAGGTTGACCTTCTAATGCAGCACTGAGGAGGCGCTGTATTGTCAGAGGTGTCATCGCCTGCATCATACATTAAACCAAAGTCCTGTCTACTTGTTTTAGTCTTTCAGGTTGGATGTTAAAGATTCCATGGCACTATGTGAAGACAATCAGGAGATTTTCCTGGTTGTACTGGCCAACATTTATCCCTCAACCAACAGCACCAAAAACACAGAAACTGGTCATTCATCTCATTGTTGCTGGTGGGAGCTTGATATGTGAAAAATGACTGCCACCGAAGCTTTACTCTTCAAAATAACCGAAGTTTCAGAATTTTTGATCACTGTTTTTGCTCTATAATGTTTCTCCCTTCACTCTTCTCCTGAAGCTATTTGACTATGTTGTTGCAGTGCAGTTCCTCAGGGAGCAGTTGATCCCTGGGCCTCACTGAAGTGTACAGCTGACAGGCAAAAGCTTTACATCTGAGCCCCAAGGGGACCACTGGCCTCCACTTCTGTTGTCACAGAAGAACAGAAGCAATGATGGATACTACAGCACGAGGATGAGTTTTATAACTTTGCAGCTTCATTCACGAACATAAAGTTGATTGTGAATTCCTTTTTCCTGTTCATTCTTGAGACGCGGGGATCTCTAGCAAGACCAGCATTTAATGCCCCTCCCTAATTGCCCTTCTGGTAAACTTCCTTCTCTAGCCACTGCAGTCCCCACGGTGATGTAGGGTAGAGTGTTCCAGGATTTTGACCCATCGATGAAAAATACTGCTTAATATCAATACTTTACCTTCTTTTATGCTGTCACCTATGTCATTCTGTTTTGAGAAAGGATGAAAACAGTTAGGCCTTTGTTGGCTGTTTACTTGTTGGTAACATTCTTTGAGGTAGGCTTTAATTGATTTAAAACTTTGGCGCACATTTTAGGAAGCTTTGCACTAATCCACCTTGTGTGAGCTGAATGCACAATTGCACGATGTTTACATAAGAACAGAAGAAATAGCAGACCATTCGGCCCCTTGAGTCTGCTCTGCCACTCAATATGTTAATGGCTGATCCACCTCAACTTCACATTCCTTCCCGCTCGTCATATCTCTTGATTCCCTGAGAGATAAAAAAAACTATTGATCTCAACCTTAAATATACTCAACAGTGGAGCATCCACAATCCTCTGGGGTAAACAATTTCAACGATTCACAACCTTCTGAGTGAAGAAATGTCTCCTCGTATCAGCTCTAAATGATCAACCCCTTATCTTGTGGCTATGCCCCCATGTTCTAGATTCCCCAGCCAGAAGAGATAACCTCTGTCTACCCTGTCAAACCCCTTCAGAATCTTGCATGTTTGTGGGTTAAAACAGTCCTTCACCTAATGTCCCATATGGAAAAAAATTATTAGGCTAAATATCTCTATAAACTCAACCCTGTTTCTCATTAATAATAAATAAAATCAGAAAATGCTGGAAAATCTCAGCAGCTCTGGCAGCATCTGTGGAGAGAGAAACAGAGTTAATGTTTCAAGTCTGTATGACTCTTCAGAGCTAAAGAGAAGTAGAAATGTGATGGATTTTCTACTGCTTAAGAGGGGGTGGAGCAAAATATGGAGTGGAACACCTTCACTCAGTCTGCAAGCATGACCCAGATCCCCCTGTCACTTACCATTTCAACACACCATCTTGCTTTATGCCCACATGTCCGTCCTTGACCTGCTGCAATGTTCCAGAGAAGCCCTATGCAAACTGGAGGAACAGCACCTCATCTTCCAATTAGGCACTTTACAGCCTTCCAGACTTAACATCGAGTTCTCAGCAACTTCAGACCATGAACCCTCTCCTCCATTTTTATTCACTTTTTAAATTTTTAATTGACTTTTTTTTAATGTATTTTTCTATCCTTCTCCCCAACCCCCACCATCAACCCACACACACCCACACCTGTTACTTCACTGACCCTTGTTCTGCTATTAAAATATTCTTACCTTTATGCCACTATCAGCACCTCCTTTAGTCTTTAACACTACCATTAGCACTCCCTTTGTCCTGCGTCCATGACATCTTTGTCAAATTTCTCCTTAGCTCCCTCCTATCCCTGACCTCCTATTTCTCTCTCCACAGATGCTGCCAGACCTGCTGAGTTTTTCCAGCATTTTCTGTTTTTATTTCAGGTTTCCAGCATCTGCAGTATTTTGTTTTTACCTGTTTCTCATTAATCCAGTACATCAGCTTGTATTTTATGCAACTGCCTTCTTAGAAATGAATATCTCCAACTTGTTCACATTGATGTAGTGGATACATTATATGATGGAGTGATACCAAACTGAAATTATAAACTGGCTTTAAAACCATTCCCACTTATTCCTACCCTCGAAGTATGAAGGAAGTCATCTCTGACCTCTTCAGAGAATTGCATACTGTGTCCTTTTAGGTTCTCCTGATGGTTGAGAGGTAAGCACAGAGAGGCTTTGCAAGAATAAGGATTAACTATTATTAGCTGCTCTGCTCTTGCAAAAACTATGGCTTATTTTTGGATATCTTAAATTCGTGTCCCAGAGAACGTTTCCTCGCTTAATCTAGACCCATCGGCGCACATTGTGCTTTGCCGTTCGTCGTCTTTCCCAGTTGTGACAGTTTATGTAAAATCTCAATTTATTGCTCCATCTGACAGTGACCTTCTTGCTGTGTTTTGATGGGAATGGCTTCCTCCTATTGAAGGCAACCCTGTACCCAGGGTATCAGTGTAGGAAAGTACCGATTCGGACTCAAGTGCATGTTTCCAGCAATGATTGATGTCCTGCTGTTTCAATAAAAATCCCCTGTTTTTTCTTTATCCTTCGTTTTTCTATTTTAAGCTCTTTCACCCTCCCTCCCCCAAATGCTGCACATTATAGAACATTCTCCCCGCCCCTCCCCCTCCCCGGCATGTATCAATCCCACTTCAACGGAACATTCCAGCGTGGACTGTGATGCCTCATTTACTGAATATTATTTGTCCCCATTAGTAACTTTTTTTTCACCTCAATTCTCCCTGACCCTGTAGTGCTGGGGAAAGCCTGGTTGAGATCTCTAGCCTGGTTGAGAACAGCTAACTCCTGCATGAACTGGAGGAACAAACCTGGGACCCCTCTCCTCTCCTCTCCTCTCCTCTCCATCCCCATCCCCTCCACAATCGTTCTACATTACACAACAAGCTTATAAACTCAACCAACAAGGAGGCACAGCATCTTGGAAGTCTGTTGAAGAAAGAATAATATTTTGCCATTCTCAGTTACATTTTCCAGCTGAGAGTGTACTAGGCTATTGATCAACAAAAGCGAGTCACAGATTGTATGTTTGAAATACCAAGTAGTTTTGTACTGATGACCAGTTCTGTGACATTCAAAAATGATGGAAAATAGGAGCAACATGAGTCACAAAAGTATTTCACCTGCTGGTGAAAGCATTGGTTTCTTGTAGTTAACCTGACTTTTCCCACCAGTAGAATTGGTCAGCTGTATGAAATGTGTCTTGCAATACACAAAGCAATCAACTGCATGTTGGTGCATATTTCCAGCTAAGACTGTATTAAGATAAAAGCAAAAAAACTGCGGATGCTGGAAATCCAAAACAAAAATACCTGGAAAAACTCAGCAGGTGTGGCAGCATCTGCGGAGAGGAACACCGTTAACGTTTCGAGTCCGAACGACCCTTCAACAGAACTAAGTAAAAATAGAAAAGAGCTTATATTTCACCTCTTTTCTATTTTTACTTAGTTCTGTTGAAGGGTCGTTCGGACTCGAAACGTTAACTGTGCTCCTCTCCGCAGATGCTGCCAGACCTGCTTAGTTTTTCCAGGTATTTTTGTTTTTGTTTAAGACTTGTATTAAGCCTGGAATGGAAGCGGCACTGTGGCTAATTTGAGGGAAGGTTTCTCTTATCTTTAGGGGTCGTCGGCTCAGATGGTGCCATGTTCACCGTCTGCACGAGCCACATTAGATTCCTGGCTGCGGGTCCTTCTGCCAAAGTGTGTTCTTCTGAACATTTTGCAATTGAAACTGTGACGTATGCAAATGCTTCTACACAGGGGTTGACATAGTGATTTCTTTTTCATGCAGCTCTGCAGTACTGCAGCCATCTTAAAATAGACTTTTACTAAATATTTAGCTGCTTTTATTGTGCATCTGTGTTGCATGAAATTTGTCACTGAGCCAATAGTTGCAAACCTGACAATTTTCAAATCTTTTTGTTTGATTTTTAAAATTTAATAAAAAGCTCCTCAAAGCTTAGCATACATTTCTTGGAAGTGTCATTTGTTGAATGTCCAATTCATACTTCTACTTGTAATTTGCTAACTGTGTACAATTTTACGTTAAGTAGTTTTCATTAGTCATTCTTGCTGAGCTTGCTCACGTACACTGGTAAGTCCGTGAGGTTTTGATTGTGTCGTGATTGGAAATAGACCCAGTCATAGGCAAGTGTTCAAAGTATTCAAGGTTAGACAGGCTGCAGTCAGAGTAAGAATTTTGACCAACTGCAATGGACAGATGTAATCACCAACTTCTTAAGACCACTTGCTCCATGATTTATTTTCAGTTGTGCAGCCTTGGGGTGTGGGCTCGTAATGGAGAACAAACATCAAGGTTGTAAAGAGTGAGAGAGAAAATGAGACTGAGGTTAGATGGCCACCAAGCTTGGGTGTGTGAAGACCTGAGTCAGGTAGGTTTGACTTAAGACTGAGGTGACTGAAGATTCTTAATTGTAAATTAGAGCAAGAGAGTGTATTTTGAGCTTGGAAGGGGCAAGAAAGGAAAATGTTGATAATGCAGTCATGGAAGGAAAATCCAACAAACTATATTTACAATTTAACATTTTGATGGAATTAAGAACAAAAAAGTATCTCTTACCGGTCTCTGCATTTTTGAAGAGATTTTGCTTTGCTACCAGGATTGTCTTATTTCATCCCATATTGCTCCTTCAACAATTTGAATCCGGAAGCCAAATGACCAGTTGAATTGATTATTGTTGGTCGCTTGCTAATGCACACCATACTTAACGGTACTTTGCTCCTTAAGGATGATGAGCTACGCACTTTGTAGTGAAGCTCTCCTTCAGTTCTCATGTGCGATAATTTGGCCAAATTGAAGGAAAATGTGCAGATAAGGTCAATCTCCATGCACTTAATATGATTTACTTCAACACTGCACAACATCTTATGACCAAGGAGTATAGAATTTCTCATGCAGCAACAGCAAAGTGAAATTTTTTGCTTACAGAAACAAATTATGTTGGGCATAAACAGTGTTACCAGTGAACACACACTCGATTTCTAATGATCTAAAGGGAGCAATCGGAAGCAATTCCCACTCATTTTGCAGTCTGTCGGCAGCAGATACTAATTGACGTGATGTTGAACCAACAACTTGGAAGGGCAAGATTGTCTTTGGTTGAAATTTAATACAGGTAATGCAGCAATTTAGTTCTATGGCAGGGGGCTGGAGACGACTAGTCACCTTTTGACACCACTTTACTAATGTGAAAGCTGGCAATCTTTGGAGATTTAAACTTATTACGCCATAAGCAATATTCAATATCAATTTTCTTCTAGTTAATACAAGCCCTTCAGATGCTGTTATCTTGATGGGAGATTCAATAGAGGCTCTTATACTTACTGCTTTATCAAAATCTGTGCGCCAACATGTTCCTCAAGAGGAGCTGTACCTCCAGTACAAGAGCTTAAAATCCTTGGCACATTGTTCTTTAAGCTGTCAGTTTTCAAATTTTCCAGGTATCTGATCCTTCTGCACCCCATTCTCACCATTCCGCCACCCCCGACTCTACAAATCCCAATTTCACCACAACTCTCCTAAGGATACCATCTACAGGTGTCTGCAGGCTGACTGCAAGTCCTCTGACAACTCACACAAGTGAATACTCTTCATATGCTAGCTAATTATTTAGACAAGTACAGGAGAATTAAGGTAAGCCAACATGGATTCATTAGGGAAAATCATGGTTAACTAACATGCTGGAGTTATTTGAGGAGGTAACAGAGAAGGTTGGTAAGTGCAATGCTGTTGATGTGGTATATATGGGTTTTCAAAAGGTATTGATATAGTGCCACACAGCAGACTTGAGCAAAATTCTAGCTCGTGGAATAAAAGGGAAAGTAGGCACTTGGATAAGAAATTGGCTGAGCGACAGGAAACAGAGTAGTGATAAATGGTTGTTTTTCAGATTGTAGGAAGGTTTGTAGTGGAGTTCCCCAGGGGTCAGTGTTGGGACCATTGCTCTTCCTGATATATATTAATGACCTAGACTGTGGTGTTCAAGGCATGATTTCAAAATTTGCAGATGATACGAAGATTGGAAACATTGTCAACTGTAATGAGGATAGCCTTGAACTTCAAAAGGACATGTTAGTGGATTGGGCAGACAAGTGGCAAATGAAGTTCAATGCAGAGAGGTGTGAAGTGATTCATTTTGGCAGGACAAATATGGAGGGACAGTATAAAATAAAGGGAAAAACTTAATTGAGGTGCAGGAACAGAGGGACCTCTGTTTATGTACATAAGTCATTGAAGATGGCAGGGCAAGTTGAGAGAGCAGTTACTAAAGCTTATAGTATCTTAGGCTTTATTAATAGGGGCATTGAATACAAGAGCAAGGAGGCCAAGTTGGACTTGTATAAGACACTAGTTAGGCCTCATCTGGAGTACTGCATCCAGTTCTGGGTGCCATTCTTGAGGAAGGATGTGAAGGCATTGGAGAGAGAGTGCAGAGGAGGTTCACAAGAATGATTCCAGGGATAAAGAAATGTAGCAACTGTAGCTATGAGGATAAATTGGAGAGGTTGGGACTGTTTTCCTTGGAGAAAAGAAGGCTGAGAGGTCCTCAAGATCCTGAGCGGTATGGACAGGGTAAATAGTGAGAAATTGTTCCCACTCAAGAGGATATCAAGAACTAGAGGGCACCGATGCAAAATAATTGGCAAAAGGAGTAAAAGTGATGTGAGGAAAAATGTTTTCACCCAAAGGGTGGTTGGAGTCTGGAACAATCTCCCTGGGAGGTTGGTGGAGGCAGGTTTGCTCGAGTATTCAAAAGGGAATTAGATTGCTATCTGAAAAGAGAAAATGTGCAAGGTTATGGGGATAAGGCAGGGGAGTGGGACTAGGTAGAACGCTCTTTCAGGGAGTCAGTGCAAACTCGATGGGCCAAACGGCCTCCTTCTGCACAAAAGATTCTGTGATCACTGTAAGCCTGACCTTGTTCTCACTCAGCACTGTACACTTTCCCACAGGATCCTGGGAGGTGTCAGCTGTGGCTCAGTCCATAGCACCCTCGCCTTTGAATCAGAGGGTTGTGGGTTCATGTCCCACTCCTGGAAAACCAAGAACTGTGATTGTGCTCGAAAGAAGTTGCAATCTGACTGTTGGTAACTCGAAAGAGTTTCCCACAGGATCCGCTATGTAGTGGAACAGAGGCATGCACGCTGACGTTTTATATCCTGCTGTTAACTTTAGCCCACCCCAGTCGAGAGCCGGCATCTAGTTCTGATTTAGTGTGCTCCTATTAATATGCCACCTAGCCTGGTGTTATCTCTTAATTTTAAAGGCAATTTGCCAGACTAAGAGTTAAGGTTTGTCCGCTGGTCTGTTGCACCATTCTTATTGACAAATGATGTCAGCAATAGCTCTTTGTTTCTTTGCATGCTTAGTATTCTTCAATGTATTTTTTCCTCTGATTTTTCATCTTTTACCCTTTGTTTAAGGGTAACAACTTATGTGGAGTCTAATTGGATGGTCAGTGTTGGCCATTCCTCACACAAGCCTAAACAATAAGTGTTGATGGGCTCATTGACAACAGACTGTTCCAGTTAGCTTTGACTCTGACCTCCATTGATAGTTGGCATAACAGGAGGGACTTGGTTAAGATCAATCAGAGACATGAATACTGGCCACTCATTATTTTATCCCTGCCTGCCAGAGCACAGACTGAATTAGGATTTTCTTTCTGTACACAGTACCATAAAATGCAGCAAGTTTATCCAACTGTGCCACTAGTAAGAGAGACATTGTTTTCAAACATGGATTGCATCCTCAGTGGATACATATTGTGTTCACTCCCACAGCAGTAAGAGGACAGGGGTTACAGAGGGAGGATAAAGGATCACAAGTTGTCTAAGGCACTAACTTGTACATCTCCTAATTTTTGGGCACACATCTGTGCTGTCGGAAGCCCAAAAGGCAGATCACGCTATTGGCTGACGAGTGGGTCGGAACCTAATGGACAAGGAGAAAGTGTTATAAAAAGGGAGGTCAAGGGAAGCCTTAGGAGGAGGATAAAGTCCTAACAATGTAGAATGGGGATAAAGGACTTTGACTCCTGAGTCCTGATGTAAACATCAACAAGGATTTACAAATTCAGAATTCTGATTTTGGCCACCTTCACTTGTGGAATACAGTAGCCTACAACAGTTTGGCACTAACTGGCTGCTAGTGCTTCGGCCACAAGTTACAGCAACCTCTGGATGACTGCCAATAGCCAAGCTTTACTGAGGAAGTTTGGTTAGCTTGTCATATTGAATTGGCTCTTTGAAAGCGCTATCCAATTAGTTCCACATCCCTACAAATCTTTTTCAAGGGTGTGGTGCTTTCACCAGAAATCCAGACCAGTCCTGGCAGTGTTTCCCAGTGCTGCCCTTTATCTTGAGACTGCCTTAGGTACCTGTTTCATTTTTAGTTATGTTAATTCTGAAGCTTCTTAACCACATCGTTCCCATGAACTGTCCGCCCTCATTCTCGAGGTTACTGGAAGTTGGATCTTGTCCTTTTTATACTTAGGCGGCCAGTGAGCGTTTAAGAGTCTTGATTGCTCTAAATATATTAAATTAAATCAAGTTATTAATACATACAAAATAAACCCATGTTTTTCCTTCGTGAACCTTTAAATAATGGTGAGATGGGGTAGGGGGCAGTGGTGTTGGGCAGGTGGGGCAGAAGGTTGAGGGGGCAGGCTGTCATCCTCACCTGTGCTGGCTCCCAACCCGAAACTAAATAACCGATCTCCACGGAAGGTAAACCCTGCCTAGGACTGTCGATCCATATAACAACTAATCCTGCTGGATAAGGCCATTTTAATCACTTAAGTTGCATTTTAGCTGGTTTATGTAAAAACTAAACCCTGAGGCTGGTGAAACATCTCGCGAAATAATTGAGCGAGTGGAGCAAATTGAGGTTACAAGGTATCTGCAATCCTTCTATTGTTTGGAATTTGTACTGTGGCATCTTGTAGTTAGGTCAGCTGTGACTCAGTTGGTAGTGCTCTCACCTCTCACATCACAAGGTTCCAGGTTCAAGTCCTACTCCCGTGCTTAAGCACAAAATTCAAGGCTGACACTTCAGTGCAGTACTGACAGAGTGTCACACTGACAGAAATGCCATCTTTCCGATGAGATGGTAAACTGAGGCCCCCACCTGCCTCCTCAGGTGGACGTGAAAGATCCCATGGTACTGATTTAAAGAAGATCCAGCGAGTTACTCCTGCTGTCATGGCCAATCTTTATCCCTCAATTAACATCACAGAAACAGATTAGCTGGTAATTATTATATTGCTATTTGTAAATTGGCTGCCACGTTTCCTACAAGAGTGACAACACTTCAAAAGTACTTCATTGGCTGTAAAGCTCTTTGAGATGTCTGGTAGTCACGGATGCAGGTCTTTCTTTTTTTGCATAGTTAGGCAGTGTAGAACTTTCTCCTTGAACCCTTATGACTTGCAACATCTCCCCCCACAACCTTTGAAAACCTCATGAATGTAGTATAAAGGGTTAATGTTAATCATGTAAATATATGGTCTACATCATCAGTGATGTAGGATCACATGATAACAGGGCTTCATGTAGAGACTACCTTCTAAATAGCATAATGTTAAATAAAAGAGTTTGTTAACAGTATTGCCTCCATTCTTATCAATAAGTCCATGACCACGACATACCAGACCAGAGACAACAATAACAGGATGACAGCCACCTTTTCAACTAGCACCATAATTCCTTTGTGTTCCTACTTGGGTCTGTCCCCCTCGGCCACCTTTCTTTCACATATTCTGAAATGCTTTGCAGCATTTTTTGCAGTATTAGATTAGAGGTGCTATATTAATGCAGGAAGTCGTGTTTTTGAAGTCACCTCTATCAGTCATGTGCAGACTTTGCCCTGGAGTGCTGATTGGAAAAGAGATTGCAAGGCTGTGGTTTGGCAAGTAGTGAGAGCGGCAGAATTTGTTGATGCTTTACCCAGTAAATCTCCTTTGTTGTTGGTGCTAAAATGAATGAACAGAATCTCCACCAAAATTATGCAGGGAAGGAACTCTCAGAGATAAAATTTCAGCGTGATCTAGGCAAAAATAATTGTAACTTTAAAAAGAAATGTTTGGACAAATTTGCATCGTCATAAATGAAGCTCTATCCTCCTCTCTCCCTGTTTGTATTTATGTACAGGTCTTTCTGGGCCTTGTGAGCATTGCTTGAGAAGCGGGGCAGATGGCTGTTTCCAGGCCTCTGTTACTGTCAGTGCTCAGTCAGTTTGCAAGAGCCAGTTAACAATGTTGGACTTGTCCTCAGCTTTTATCCAGGTGTCCCCTTCTGCCAAGGGAAATATTGCAAACCTGCAACCTGTACTGAACTGGTAGAAATATATCAAATTGATTCATTTTATTGATGAGGAAAAATGCTATTTGCTTTTGTGTGACTGACAAATGATAGAACCACGTGAACTTATCCACATAGTATACTGCTGTCACTGGGATGTCTTGCACGTTTGAGCTAATAAGTTGTGTTTTTTTTTTAAAAATCTCTCTCTTTTTGTAGGTATATGGCCAGAATTGAAGACATGGAAGCAACAGATACCAATGATGAGGAGTTAAACTATGGCGTGGTGATAGACTGTGGAAGTAGTGGATCCAGAGTGTTTGTGTACTTTTGGCCACAGCACAATGGGAACCCTCACGACCTGCTCGATATCAGGCAGATGAAGGACAAAAACAGGAAGCCAGTGGTTAAGAAAATCAAACCAGGTAATCATAGGGCAAGGGTACCGCACAGAACAGGAAGAGGCTTTGTTGGTGTCAATGATCAAACTTAGCATGTATGTCACGACAGTAGTTTAAGAGTCAAATGGAGTATTTCCATGGTGAAGGAGTTCTCTGGACAGCTAAGAAGTTATTCATTTCATTCCAGCACTTTCTGATATACACACTACTGGCTTCCAGCGTCCATCTCTTTTACAAACATTCATCATGCTCTGTGTGGCAGCTTGATTCAGTTTGTTAACCTTGTGAGTCAGAAAATTGTGGGTTCAGGTCCCATGTCAGAGACTTGGACACAATCTATGTAGACGCTCTCGGGCAGCACTAAGAGAGCACTGCGTTATCAGGGGTATTGTTCTTCAAACAGGCTGTTAAACTAAATTAAAGTATTAAACTGGAAGAGACCAAGAAGTCATATTTGACTTGACACTCGATGTGTCGAGTCAGCGCAGAGTAACAATCTGCAAAGACAGTGGAATGTTGAACTAAAACATATGTTGGAAACACTCAGGAGGTCAGGCAGCGTCTGTGGAAAGAAACAGAGTTAACGTTTCAGGTAGAGATAACCTTTCATCAGAACTTTCTGGTCCCTTCCAAGTCACGCACCCCATCCTGACTTGGAACTACATTGCCGTTCCGTCACTGTCACTGTTTCAAAACCCTGGAACTCCCTCCCTAACAGCACTGTGGGTGTACCTACACCACAGGGACTGCAGCGGTTCAAGAAGGCAGCTCACCACCACCTTCCCAAGGGCAATTAGGGATGGACAATAAATGCTGTCCTAGCCAGTGATGTCCAAATCCTGTGAACGAATAAAAAAAATTTTTGCCCTTTCCAACCTGTCTATGTCCTCTTGAAGTTTAACACTTTCCTGCTCACACTTCATAATACTTCCAAATTTTGTGCCATCTGCAAATTTTAAAACTGCCCTATACAAAATCAAGGTCATTTTTATATATCAAGAAGAACAGGGACCCCTGGGGAACACCACTATAAACCTTCCTCCAGTCCAAAAAAACATTCATTAACCACTACTCTCTGTTTTCTGTCAGTTTTGTTGCTGCTGTCCCTTTTATTCCATGAGCTCTAACTTTACTCACCAGTCTATTGTGCAGTACTTTATCAAATGCCTTTTGGAAGTTCATGTACACCACATCAGCAACGTTGCCCTCATCAACCCTCTCTGTCACCTCATCAAAACACCAAGCAAGTTAGTTAAACACGATTTGCCCTCAACAAATCCATGCTGGATTTCCTTAATTAATCCACATTTGCCCAAGTGACTATTAACTTTGTCCTGAATTATTCTTTCTCGAAGCTTCCCCACCACTGAGGTTAAACTGATTGGCCTGTCATTGCAGGGCTTATCCTTACACCTTTTTTGAATACAGGTGTACCAGGCATAATTCTCCAGTCCTCTGACACAACCCTTATATCACCTTTTTTTCAGTTTAGCTATGACCATTGCTTCTCTTGTTTCTTCAGATTCCACTTGCTCTCCCTGCACCCTCGCACTTCTGAAACAAACAACTATTGCACTGCATCTACTCTTAATTCTTTCCTTGGATGGCAAAAATATGGGACTCCTTACCACTGCCTGTATTCCATAGGCGTTTAAAATTGAAACTTGGCGTCATCCAATTGCCACTCGTTCATTTAGCTGGTCTTTTTTTCTCACTCTTGGTTGTGTCCTGCAGTTTGGGCTTTGCCCATTCACCTTGGCTTCTTGAAGAACCATTACCTCCAAGGTACAGGGATCGACAAGATCCCCGTGCAGTTACTCTGATAGCCAGAACTGAGCCTGTAAATGTTTGTGATATTAACACAACTTTTTAGTTCTGACTGACTGCAAATCTTTTGGCCTGTGTCCATTGGACTGCATGGTCCTGAAGTAGCAAGGATAAAACCTACAGCTCCTATGTTCTGCCAAGGAAAAGTCTTGAATTTATCCAACAGCTTCTTATTATGCAAAGGGGCTAAGACCTCACAATATATGTGCGTTAATGTGATTGTTCCCTGGTCAAATGCACAGCAAGATCCCTGTCAAATTCACAGCAAGACCCCACAGGCAGCACTGAAATGGATAATGGTTGAGAGATCAATGATGGCTAGAACATAGAAACATTGAATGGTTACAGCACAGAAGGGGACCATTTGGTCAGTCATGTCTATGCTGGCAATGTAGGAATAGGAGTAGGTCATTCAATTCCTCAACTCTGCTCTGCCATTCAATGAGGTCACAATTGGCCTTTACCTTAGCTTCATTTACCTGCCTTTGCCCCATATCCTTCAAAACCCTTACCCATCAAAAATCATATCAGTCCCAGTTTTGAAAGCTCCAGTTGTCATCTAGCATCTGTAGTCTTTTGAGGTGAGGGGACAACTCCAGATTCCTACTAACCTTTGGTGTGAGGAAATGCGTAGGAGCATATCTGATTTCTATGAGTTGTGTGCCTTAACATCCTCAAATAGGCAAATCTGTTTGAACATTTGCAGACCAACTCCGAACAGTGCCTTTCTACTGCAGCACTGCACTGTAGCGCTGGCCTAAATTATGAGCTCAAACTCCTCGTACGTGGCTCGAAGCCACAATCTTCTGACTGGGCAGCAAGAGCACTACCAAATGAACTGAGCAGAAACCTTTAACAGCTGATGCTTATCGGTAATGAAATGGAAACGGCTTTGTGAGTTACGTGTCAGTCCTGGCTCAGTGGGCGGCACTCTTGTCTCAGAGTCAATGATCTGTGGGTTTAAGTCCCGGGGACTTCACAAACTCTAGGCTGGCACTCCACTGCCGCCACTTTGAGATGCTGTCTTTCAGATGATTCCTTCAAGTTTAGCTCTTTCGATGGTTCTGCTGGACTTTAAAGAGGCAATGGCACGATTTGCAGCCCAGGGAGTTCTCCCAGTACCCTCATCAGCGACACTCCCTCAGACATCACCACCCAGGAAAAAGAGGAGAAATAAATTGGTTCTTCATCTCGTGGCAAGCTGTTGGAATGAGGCTGAATGCAGCCCGTCTGTGTACATTTCACTGACTAATTCATCATGTGACTTGGCCAAGATATGTGATGAGGCACTGTTTAAATGTTAGTTTCTTTTTCATTAAGCACTTGATTTCAAGGGTACTGTCACTGACCTGCACTAACTTTATCCGTAGAGCTCTGCTGCCTCCCTCTGGTTGTGAAGCTGAAATGCATACATTGTAGGATTTGTGTAATACAATGCAGCCTTGTCTGATTCTACCAGGTCCATCAGTCATGTTTAACCTGATGCTGCCTGTTTCAAGTCTGCTGGAGCTAATAATAAATTAACTTTTCAGGGCCATGCTTTCATACATAAAGTCAAATTTGATGGTGGTTCTTCCCCCCACCACCCCCGGAGGGTATCCCTGCTTTCATTAACACGCTCAGTTCCGAGCAGGAGCACTGGTTGTCATTCAATAGCAGGGGCCTTGATTCTCTTTCCAAAACATTTCCCCTCCCTGGACTGGGGACTAAACCACAACGTTTTGTATCTCTACAGCACTACTCATGTGCAGAAAGACAGCTCAGCCCAATGAGGGCAGAAAGAATGACACCAAGCCGCAGGGTTTGGATGGGCAAGAGGGTGAGAGAAGAGATTGGAAAGGAGTTTGTGAGATTGAAGAATTCCTGAGGACAGCCATTGACGCCTCTCGAAATCAACCCCTCCTCCCCTTCAAACCACAGCATCAGCTGACAGTAGCTAACACAGCATGGATTTGAGAAACTATGTGACTTCATATTGTAACAGGTGGCCCCTTTCTCCACTGAGCTAACTTGGGAGAATAGCTCCTTTCACAAACTCAGGATATCATTTCGATTGGAAGTTAAACTGAGACTGTCTGCCTCTCAGGTGGATACAAACTATCCCACAGCCACTATTTCGAAGGGGAATAGTGGGGAGTTATCCCTGGTGTCCTGGACAATATTTATCCCTCAATCAACGTTGCTAAAAACAGATTGTCTGGTTGGCTCATTCTGGGATGAGGGGCTTATCTTACGAGGAAAGGTTGTACAGGATGGGCCTATACCCATTGGAGTTTAGAAGACAGAGGTGATCTTATTGAAACATATAAGATCCTGAGAGGATTGGTTAGAGTGCATACCGGGAGGATGTTTTCTCTTGTGGGGGAGAAGAGTAGGGGACACAGTTTAAGAATAAGAGGTCGAATGGTGGAGCAGGCTCGAAGAGCCGAAGGCCTGCTCCTGCTCCTAAGTCCTACGTTCATATGGTCAGTATCACATTATGGTTTGTGGGAGCTTGCTGTGTGCAAATTGGCTGCCACATTTCCTACATTGCAACAGTGACTACACCTCAAAAACAAAACTTCATTGGCTGTAAAGCACTTTGGAACATCCTGAGTTCATGAAGTTTGCTGTAGGAATCAGTCCTTCTTCCTTTCAGGACATGCCAAAGTGTTTTATAATCAATGCAATACTTTTACAGTGGAGTCAGTGATGCAATATGAAGAAATGTGGTAGCTAATTTACACACAGCAAGCTCCCACAAACTGTAGTGAGAGAAATAACCAAACAATCTGTTTTAGTGATGTTGGCTGAGGGAAAAATATTGGTCAGGACACCAGGGAGAACCCTCCTGCTCATCTTCAAAATAATGTCCTGGAATCTTTCCGGTTCACCTGAGATGGCAGACGAAGCTTCAGTTTAACGTCGCCTCAAAAATGGCACCTCCAACAGTGCAGCACTCAGTTAGCACTGCGCCAGCCTAGAAAGATGTGCTCAAGCCTCTGATATGGAACTTGATACATGACCATAAGACTCCAAGCCACCACTGAGTCCAGGCTTATCGTTAAAAATATAATTTGGAAAAAAAATCCAGAGCATAGTTTTTTTTTTAAACTCAACTATTTTACCTTTTAAGGTGAATCGGTAGGTGAAGGGACATCCTGTCTACAATATATGGTATATGCATTGCATATCCTCACACACAATGCTGCTTATGGACACTGTCAATGAAATCAGCTCATAAGTCCATATTTACATATATCAGAAATATCTGGAAAAACTCAGCAGGTCTGACAGCATCTGCGGAGAGGAACACAGTTAACGTTTCGAGTCCTTATGACTCTTCAACAGAACTAAGGAAAAATAGAAAAGAGGTGAAATATAATCTGGTTTAAGGGGGGGTTGGGACAAGTAGAGCTGGATAGAGGGCCAGTGATAGGTGGAGATTGCCAAAAGATGTCATAGACAAAAGGACAAAGAGGTGTTGAAGGTGGTGATATTATCTAAGGAATGTGCTAATAGGTGACATTAAGGGTAGAAAACAGGACGAGCAAGGTACAGATAGCCCTAGTGGGGGTGGGGGTGGGGTGGGGGGAAGGGATCGAAATAGGCTAAAAGGTAGAGATAAAACAATGGATGGAAATACATTTAAAAATAATGGAAATAGGTGAGAAAAGAAAAATCTATATAAATTATTGGAAAAAAGGGGAATCGGAAAGGGGGTGGGGATGGAGGAGAGAGTTCATGATCTAAAATTGTTGAACTCGATATTCAGTCCAGAAGGCTGTAAAGTGCCTAGTCGGAAGATGAGGTGCTGTTCCTCCAGTTTGCATTGAGCTTCACTGGAACATTACAGCAGGCCAAGGACGGACATGTGGGCATGAGAGCAGGGTGGAGTGTTGAAATGGCAAGCGACAGGGAGGTCTGGGTCATGCTTGCGGACAGACTGAAGGTGTTCCGCAAAGCAGTCACCCAGTCTGCGTTTGGTCTCTCCAATGTAGAGGAAGCCGCATTGGGAGCAGTGAATGCAGTAGACTACATTGAGGGAAGTGCAAGTGAAATGCTGCTTCACTTGAAAGGAGTGTTTGGGCCCTTGGACGGTGATGAGAGGGGAAGTGAAGGGGCAGGTGTTGCACCATCTGCGGTTGCATGGGAAGATGCTGTGGGAGGGGTTGAGGTGTAGGGGGTGATGGAGGAGTGGACCAGGGTCTCCTGGAGGGAACGATCCCTGCGGAATGCTGCCGGGGGGATTGAAGGGAAGATGTGTTTGGTGGTGGCATCATGCTGGAGTTGGCGGAAATGGCGGAGGATGGTGGGGTGATAAGTGAGAGCAAGGGGGACCCTATCATGGTTCTGGGAGGGAGAGGAAGATGTGAGGGCGGATGCGCGGGAGATGGGCCGGACATGGTTGAGGGCCCTGTCAACCTATTTTGATCCCTTCCCCCCACCCCACCCCCACTAGGGCTATCTGTACCTTGCTCCTCCTGCTTTCTACCCTTAATGTCACCTATTAGCACATTTCTTAGATAATATCACCACTTTCAACACCTCTTTGACCTTTTGTCTATGACATCTTTGTCCTTTTGTCTATGACATTTTTTGGCTATCTCCACCTATCACTGGCCCTCTGTCCAGCTCTACTTGTCCCACCCCCCCTTAAACCAGCTTATATTTCACCTCGTTTCTATTTTCCCTTAGTTCTGTTGAAGAGTCATACAGACTCGAAACGTTAACTGTGCTCCTCTCCGCAGATGCTGTCAGACCTGCTGAGTTTTTCCAGGTGTTTTTGTTTTTGTTTTGGATTTCCAGCATCTGCAGTTTTTTGTTTTTACATATATCAGGTTCATTATATCAATGCATTAACTGAGATTGTTATAAACAGCAGCTATTGGCTATGTGTGAGGCTTTTTTTTAAATACCAGGAGTGCAATGACCCTCTATGTAATCCTGGTGTAAAATTAAAACAGCTGGAAATGAGCAGTTAGGACCTGAGGGAGAAAGAATTCTTTTGCTGGCAACTGCCTCTTCAGAAATCAGCAGGGCTGCTGGATAGTGATCTAGAATGGTCATTTCCTCCAAACCTCACGCACTGAGGCTAACTGCTAAACCTTGGGTCACACCAGTTGGGATCAACTAATTCAGCACAGAGCATAAGTCGAACTGGGTCTGCATGGACCTGTGCTCATTATAATGAACTTGTCCCAATCAAGGGGTCTTCTTATTCCTAAATATTTGTTTTGCACACTGAGAATATTATGGTTTACTACAAGAAATTTGACAGTAATGAAGGGAACGAATCAGAAGCAACTCAAGAATATTGCATACCTGTAACCTACATCTATATAGCCTTCATTGTAGAGAAACCTGTCAAGACTGTTCACAGAGGAGAAATGGACTTTCAGGAGTAATGGCAAGGGGCGACTAAAAGCACAGTTGAAAAGGTGCTTTCTTACAAGGTTTTAAAGGAAACAGAGAGGTGAAAAGTGGTTTGGGCGGGGAGGTTCCAGAGATTCAGAATAAGGTGTGTTGAATGCTGGGACAGCGATTGTGGACCAGCAGGAGGTAGCATGCGGATAAGCTGCATTGGGTAACTGGAGAAGTTCATCATCCTTCACCTTTCCTGTGAACCTGCGACAAAGACATTGAACGTCAGTGAGTGTGTGCTTGCCTTGCGCGATTGAGATCTCACATGTTGTCACAAAACTTAACTAATATTTTAATAAGCGTTCATTGCACTGCTGTTCCAGGCATCTCGACGCTGGCCTCTTCTCCAGAGAAAGCAACGGATTATCTCCGTCCTCTGCTGAGGTTTGCCGCTGAACATGTTCCTGTTGCAAAGCACAAAGAGACACCATTGTACATCCTGTGCACTGCTGGAATGAGACTGCTACCAGAAAGGTATTGCAATTGCAGCCAGAAGAATTTCACTGGCACTTCTCAGTAAATTAAATTATTGACTATGTTTAAAAATACTTTGAAATTACTGTTCATAGGATGTGCTTTGCTTGTAATGAGACCGTTGTTAGTCATATCTGCATTAAAAAAAAAATCCTTCTTCTCATGAAGGTGATGTTTGTTAGTATGGAGGTCACATTCCAGTGAGTGTTTGCAAGGCAATCGGTGTCATAGTCATACATGCACAGTAGCTCAGTATTAGTCTCTGTTTGGTAATCTGGAGCTGGAATTATTCCTCACCTAGTGGAATGTGGGCATCACGGGCAAGGCCAACATTTGTTGCCCATCCCTAATTGCCCTTGAACTGAGTGGCTTGCTAGGCCATTTCAGAGGGCAGTTAAGAATCACATTGCTGGGAGGAGGGTCGGGAGTCACATGCAGGCCAGACCAGGAAAGGATGGAAGATTTCCTTCCCTAAAGAGCATTGGTTTTTTTTACAACAATTGATGATAGTTAGATACTGAGACTGGATTTAAATTTAAATTCCACCGGTTACTGTGGTGGGATTTGAATCTGTGTTCCCAGGACATTAGCCTGGGCCTCTGGATTACTAGCCCAATGACATTACCTCTGTACACCCATCTCTGCTAGGGGCCACAGTCCACTACTGCCACCTTGACTGAGATCAGCTAACTCAGCATATTTATTTTGCAAAGACCAGGGACTGAACCAGGGAACTCCCTGGTGTGTACAGAGCTCCCGAGTATATACGGAACATTATCACAAGATTTTCCAACTGCCCTCAAGTCGGCTCTAAATTCAGTCTTAAAGAGGAAGAGAAGGCCAGGGGTTTTAGATTTTTGTTTGAAATACTTCCCTGTACTATAGAAGAGACTAAACGTCTTTACCAGGGATTCCTTTGACATTTTTGTTTAAAACATCAATTTTAATCGCTGACTTGAAGATCCTTTAAGTCTGGTCCCTGTTGGACCTTTTTTGGTGATTTTGGTTGTGGGGCAGCCCCATTGCAAACACAGACAACCCTTAACTGCAGACTGGGCTGAGGGCCACATTGGAGATATCTGGATTGTGAGACCACATTATGAGCTGACAAAGTATATTTGAGCAAGAAAAATCTCTCCTCCCCCCTTCCCCTAGACCCGCACTCCTGTTTAAATAAAAACCCTTCCCTCTGCTGTGCTGTCTTCCAGATATATATTTGTGATCAGTGGTTCAGCTTTTTTTTTGGTGCTAGCTGCCTCTCAATCTTCAGATGTGGAATCAAACACAACATGTAGTTAAGAACATAACACAAGCTCTGCAAATCCATTTTAGGGTACAGCTCATCACAAGTACCAATCGGTGTTCGCTGGAGACCACTGCTGGAGATTTTCCATTGTCAGAGGGAGATTCTCCACCTTGTTGTCCAATAATGGGTGTCTATGCATGGAGGGGGTGTTGGTGGGGTGGGGTGGGTGGTGGTGGGGGGTGGGGGGGTGGGGGGGGCAGAGACAGGGATGTGGCATCTGAAGCCCCGCCTGTATCAACAAGGCCAGAATACCCAGTTTAAGAGAAAGTGGGGCGGGGGGTGCAAATTGATTTTTTTTACCTCAACCTGAGCCCCCATTCCCCTATCTTTTAAAATGTTTTAAAACATTTACCTGTAAAATCACAACATTGCCCTCAATTGGGTCCCGCATCTGCCTTTCATTGATGGGGTGTGCCTGTTTTGAGTCTGCTGATACAACAGCTAGAGTAAGTGGAGCCTCCTGCTAGAGCGAGTTACTGCCCCCCAATTGGAAAGCCTGACTGAAGGCTTGGACTGAGTATATCAAGGCCACTGCTACTGAAGTTCCAGTGGGAGTACACTAGAAGGATTGTGGCTATTCAGGCCTATAAGCACTCAATTAATTAAGTTAATTAATTTGAATCCTAAAAATAAAATAATGTTATGGGGAAAATCTTATCTGAATTCAGATGTGTTGCACCTCTCCAGCCAACAGGGTGCTATTCTTGAGGACCTTTACACTGATGTGCCCGTCGAATTTGACTTCCTGTTTTCTGAGTCCCACGCAGAGGTGATTTCCGGTAAACAAGAAGGTGTGTATTATGGTTCATCTAATCAGCATTGCAACTTAAAATTGGCTTCTTGTCAGCAACGTTTTATATTCCAATCCCCCACTACCAACACCAAACAAAAGATGGTGGTCTTCATTGAACCAGCGGCATGTAGGGCCACCCTCATTGGGTCAGCAGCATAGGGCCACCCTCATTGGGTCAGCAGCACGTAGGGCCACCCTCATTGGGTCAGCAGCACTTAGGCCACCCTCATTGGGTCAGCAGCACTTGGGCCACCCTCATTGGGTCAGCAGCACTTGGGCCACCCTCATTGGGTCAGCAGCACGTAGGGCCACCCTCATTGGGTCAGCAGCACATAGGGCCACCCTCATTGGGTCAGCAGCAAATTACTCACCAATGCTCTGCACTGTTTTAGCCAGTTAACACATGATCCCTAGGCCTTGCTAACCTGTTTCTAATTTCTTTGGCCTTAGGCAAGTGGATTATTTAGAGAGAGGAATTGAAGCTACTTCTGTGGATTTCTGTGTGGGGAATATAAACAGGGTGACGGCTTTCCAGTTGTGTCTGGATACCAGTGCAATCAAAAACAAACCAAATATATCTCAGGTGCCCAGTGTCAGAAATATAAACAAAAGGTCAAAAAGAACTAGTAATGTTGGAAATCTGAAACAATAAAAGAAAATGCTGGAAATACCAAACAGAGTAAGCATCAGTGGAGGTAAGTTCTGGATATATCAGCAGTTCCTTTTTGCCTTTTGTAGATACTCCTGTCAATGGAAACCTGCAATCCCCCTCCCCTCGGATAAGCTATTGGGGGTTCAGTTGAAACTTTCAGAACTCAGATGGTTATGTTTCGTTAGATCAGCATGTTGAGGGTTATGGAATCAAGATTACAGATCCGCCACATTCTAGTTGAATGGTGGAACAGGCTCGAGGCACTGAATGACCTACTCCAGTTCCTAGGGCATTGACTTGAATCTAATCTGGGACTACTTTATAAAGTGCATTTAATTCTGACATGACTGAATTTAGTGCTACTCCCACATAGAGTCGCTGTGATCCTTACACTTCACATCGGACACACTGCAGGATCAGGAAATTTGCAGATATTCTGCATCTGAATCATGAATAATTGAACCCTTGTAAATATTTCACGTGGCTCAGTAGCAAAGGTCAAAAGTAGCCAGGCATGAAATTAGAGTTCCAGGCTTGTTTTGATTTTGATTTGTTAAATTAGTTGTTGTAAATTAACCAGTTTGCAAGGTTCTCTGGTTGAATTCATGTATGTTTTGTAATTTAAAATGCAAATGTGTATGCTTGTTATATTTTTAGAGTACAGAACCACAACACTATAGTAGCGTACGTGTCGGTTCACAGGTCTGTAGGTGAGACTATTAACACTTGCAGTGTCTGTGAAATATGAAGAAGTGTTAGCTCAAGGCAAGCTTTGAATTTTTACTAAAAATTACAAATACCCCGCTAAAGGCATAGAGGCCACATGCACCACTGGCATAGTCTCAAATCACTGCAGACAAACGGGCCCCAAGTGCGACTCCCAATCTGTACGTAGTTAGGTGATCCCAGTTGACACACTACAGGGAGCTGTTGAGAACATACAAATTATGAGCAAGGGTAGGCCACTAGGCCCCTCGAGTCCTGTTACCCATGATTATTCTTCTGGTGGTTGCTCCATGAAAATGCAGATTTGGATATCAGCTGAGGATGAGATTGGGCTCAGTCTTGAGCTTTGTGCCAGCCATGGCTCTCAGTAGCTTTCTCACCCCTCAGCCAGAAGGTTCTGGGTTCAAGCTCCACTCCAGAGTCTTGAGCACAAAATCTGGGCTGACACTCCCAGTGCTACTCTATCAGTTGAGACGGTAAAACGAGGCCCTGTCTGTTCTCTCAGGTGTACATATAAAAAAAAATCCCCTGGCAGAGAAGAATCCCCAGCATTTTGGTCAACATTTAGCCCGACACCAAGGCCTCTAAGACACAGGTTACCTGATCATCGTTGCTGTTTGTGAATCTTGCTGTACATATATTGGCTGCTGCATTTCCTACATTACAACAGTGACTACACTTCAAAAAGTACTTTTTTTGACCGTAAAGCGCTTTGGAATGTCCTGAGATCATGAAGGGCACTGTAGGTGTGCAAGTTTGTTCTTTCTTTCTCCAGTCGAATACTCATCTATGTTCCTACGTAGGAAATAATCATTTGGACCAACAGCAGCAGGATGGCTGGGGAGAGCATAGGGGCAGTGAACCGAAATACTCTGCAAAACTTAAGCATGCAACAGTCAGTATGCTCTGGCAGCAATCCAGCTTGCTTAGTTTCCTTACGTGGTTGTAAAAGCCCTTAAGCTTTGCTGCAGCAAAACACCCATATTGCAATGTCCTTTTTCAAAAATATTTGAATCAGTGATTTTATGATACCTAGCAAGTTAATCGTATATTTTAGGTGAGCTGAGAATCACAATCAGCAGCTACATGGGTCCTGTCACTGTGCTGATCCAAATAACCCCGACGATTGCGAGTGCTATTACAGTTCAGCATTCATACAATTGATATCTGGGTCACCAGTACTGTTTACTTCTGAAGCTGGGCAAATGTGTGAAACTGCTCTATATTAGGGTAAAAGCAAAATACTGCAGATGCTGGAAATCTGAAATAAAAACACAGAAAATGCTGGAAGAACTCAGCAGGTCTGGCAGCACCTGTGGTGAGAGAGAAAAACAGAGTTTATGCTTCGAGTCCGTACGACCATTCTTCAGAGCTCTAAAGAATCGTATGGACTCAAAACGTTAACTCTTGTTTCTCTCACGACAGATGCTGCCAGACCTGCTTAGTTTTTCCAGTATTTTGTATTTTTATTTTATATTAGGGTATCTTGGTTTTCATTAGCTTTCGGATTTTCCTTTTTGTTTTTCCCCTTAAAGATATAATCATTTTTTTATTAAATAACCCACACCCCTTCCAAATATGGTTCCAGTAATCATTGAGCAATGATTGCTCATCTCAGTAATTTAACCACCCTTGTAGACAAACTTGATAGCATCTCATCTTCAGATTGTGCAGTGTTCCTGTTGAAATAGGCCAAATTAAACTTTTTTTAAATTAAAAGTGTTTTTTCTCAATACTTTAAATTCTTCCTGTTACCTTTTGGATTTCTGTTCTGATACTTGTCTTGTAGAAACTGACAGAATACCAGGCCATGCGTACGTAAGCAGCCAATGGTTAAACTTGAACATTGTAACCTATAGTGAAACAGACTTTTCATCGTAATTGCTCAGGTTGTCTCACTACCCAGGCTGAATCACTCTGAAAATGTCCCTTCATGTGTGTTAAGTTCTACCATTAGTATATGTTCCTATAAAGTGGAGATTTTTGACTTGTAGGGGACTGGAGGTGTAAGCTCACTATTTTCTTTGCAAATACCACATGACCCAGCTAAACTGTAGCAATCAAGGCTATTGCAAACCACAATCATTACAGTGCAGGAGACCATTTGGCCCATTGCGTCTGCAGTGCACAGTTGTTAAACAGCTTAATTTACGTTGCATTTTATTTTGCCGATCTAATTCCCTCGCTGCCTTCTCTTGCCAAGGTGCTGACCCTTTGCTGGAGTACAATCTCATAGGCCTCAACCGTCCACTGATAACTTACCTACATTGTTAATATCTTCAACAGCAAATGTTAGCGGGTTGTTGAAATGCTTTCTGTCAGCCACTCAAAGCTTTACATTAGCATTCTGTTGTTTACAGTCACCTTCCAGCCTTCTTATCAGACTCCATGATGTGCACACTGTGGGATAATTAGGACATGACAAAAGGAAGGAATTCTACTGCAATTAATTAAGGCCCCCATTTTTCCCTCCCCCTCTCAAAAAAGGCTCAAGTTGTGGATCCAGTACAGAGTGTGAGACTAATGACTATAAGACCATAAGACATAGGAGCAGAAATTAGGCCATTTGGCCCATCGAGTCTGCTCCGCCATTTAATCATGGCTGATAAGTTTCTCAACCCCATTCTCCCGCCTTCTCCCCGTAACCTTTGATCCCCTTACCAATCAAGAACCTATCTCTCTCGGTCTTAAATACATACAATGACCTGGCCTCCACAGCCTTCTGTGGCAATGAATTCCATAGATTCACCACTCTCTGGCTAAAGAAGTTTCTCCTCATCTCTGTTCTAAAAGGTCTTCCCTTTACTCTGAGGCTGTGCCCTCGGGTCCTAGTCTCTCCTACTAATGGAAACATTTTCCCTACGTCCACTCTATCCAGGCCTTTCAGTATTCTGTAAGTTTCAATCAAATCTCCCCTCATCCTTCTAAACTCCATCGAGTATAGACACAGAGTCCTCAAACGTTCCTCATATGTTAAGCCTTTCATTCCTGGGATCATTCTCGTGAACCTCCTCTGGACCCTCTCCTGGGCCAGCACATCCTTCCTGAGATATGAGGTCCAAAATTGCTCACAATATTCTAAATGTGGTCTGACCAGAGCCTTATAAGCCTCTGCAGCACATCCCTGCTTTTATATTCTAGTCCTCTCGAAATAAATGTCAACATTACATTTGCCTTCCTAACTACCGACTCAACCTGCAAGTTAACCTTGAGAATCCTGGACTAGGACTCCCAAGTCCCTTTGCACTCCAGATTTCTGAATTCTCTCCCCATTTAGAAAATAGTCTTTGCCTCTATTCTTCCTACCAAAGTGCATGACCTCACACTTCCCCACGTTGTATTCCATCTGCCACTTCTTTGCCTATTCTCCTAACCTGTCTAAATCCCTCTGCTGCCTCCCCGCCTCTTCAATACTACCTGTCCCTCCACCGATCTTTGTATCATCTTCAAACTTAGCCAGGATGCCCTCAGTTCCTTCCTCTAGATCATTAATGTATAAAGTGAAAAGTTGTGGTCCCAACACTGACCCCTGCGGAACTCCACTAGTCACCGGCCGCCATCCTGAGAAGGACCCCCTTATCTCCACTCTCTGCCTCCTGCCAGACAGCCAATCTTCTATCCATGCTAGTACCTTGCCTCTAACACCATGGGCTCTTATCTTACTGAGCAGCCTCCTGTGCGGCACCTTGTCAAAGGCCTTCTGGAAGTCCAAGTAGATAGCATCCATTGGCTCTCCTTTGTCTAACCTACTCGTTACCTCCTCAAAGAATTCTAACAGATTTGTCAGGCATGACCTCCCCTTGATGAAACCATGCTGACTTTGCCCTATTTTGCCATGCACTTCCAAATATTCTGAAATCTCATCCTTAATAATGGACTCTAAAATCTTACCAACGACCGAGGTCAGGCTAATCGGCCTGTAATTTCCCGTCTTTTGCCTCACTCCCTTCTTAAACAGGGGGGTTACATTTGCGATTTTCCAGTCCTCTGGGACCCTCCCTGACTCCAGTGATTCCTGAAAGATCACCACTAATGCCTCCACTATCTCTTCAGCTATCTCCTTCAGAACTCTGGGGTGTAATCCATCTGGTCAGGTGATTTATTCACCTTCAGACCTTTCAGTTTTCCTAGCACCTTCTCCTTGGTAATGGCCACCATACTCACCTCTGCCCCCTGACTCTCTTGAATTTTGGGGATGTTACTCGTTTCTTCCTCCGTGAAGACTGACGCAAAGTACCTATTGAGTTCCTCCGCCATTTCTTTGTTCCCCATTATTACTTCTCCAACATCATTTTCCAGTGGCCCAATGTCCACTTTTGCCTCTCCTACCCTTTATATATCTAAAAAAACTCTTTTATATTACTGAGGTTGTAGAGTCATTTGTGTCTCAGAAGGAGGCCATTTAGTCCATCAAGTCTATACTGGCTCTCTGTGGAGCAATCCAATTAGTCCCAGTCCCCCTGCTCTATCCTGGAACCCTGGCGAGTTTGTTTCCTTTATGTGCCTATCCAGTTTCCTATTGGGATCAATGATTGTCTCTGCTTCCACTGTCCTCATGGGCAATGTGTGCCAGGTCATTACCACTCTCTGCATAAAAAAGGTCTTCCTCACATTCCTCCTGCATCTCTTGCCCAAAACCTTAAATCTGTGTCCCCCTAGTCCTTGTACCATCAGCTAATGGGAACAGCATTTCTTTGTCTACCTTATCTAAACCTGTCATAATCGTATACGCCTTGATCAAATCTACCCCCCATGCCCCCTCCATCTCCTTCACTCCAAGGAGAACAACCCCTGTTTCTCCAATCTTAAGTGTTGTATTCTGAAGCACTCTGATGTATTATTTTACTGATTTAATTTTGTTGCTGACTTGTAGAATTATATTGACAGGAGTCTATGCCTGGATTGGAATCAACTTTGTTCTTGGACGATTTGACCATATTGAAGATGGTAAGTCCACCTGTTAATAAGTTTCAAGTTCCTCCATGGGGTTGGTGGAGACCTCCCTAACCTGACCCTGACCCCTGATGTCCATTCTGGTCTGCATCCAACACCATTCTTGACACCAGTCACCCATCTCTCTGCCGTACCTCCTCTTTGCTTCGCTAGCAGCAGATTTCAGCTTCATTCCCCTTTTCCTCTGGAGTTTTCTTCCCAAACCTCTTTGTTTGGCTATTTTCTTTACTGTTTTCTAAAACCATTTTGAAACCTACTTCTTCAACGGTGCTACATGCTGGGACTTCTCTCCTACTTTCTGCCATTTGTCCTTTTCTTCCCCTATGAAGTGTTTTGGCTTGTTTTTCCTCCCAAGTGTTACCTAAACGCAAGTTGTTTTTCTTCCTCATTCTGGCTCGGCCAGTTTCTGTTTCATGTTTACTGCTTTATTTTAGTCTCCAAAAAGTTATTTTTGCAGGAAATGTTTGCACAACCACCAACATCCTTTCAGAATCCCCTAATTTCACACGTGTCTGTTTTGAAAAGTACATGAAATCCTTCAGATCTTTAAAAGACAAGTAACTGTGACCAGCCTGTAAGGACTCCGCACTCAAAAAGGATGAACAAAGCCTAGATCCAAGAACATCGGACAGCCCCTCTAGCCTGTTTGGTCCTTCAATGAGATCATTCATGGCTGATCCTTATTCTAACTGCATTTACCCATTTAGGCTCTAAATCCATTAATGCCCTCAAACTAGAAAAAAAATCAATGGATTTCAAATTTAAAGTTCTAAACCAAGCTAGCATCTACTGCTGTGTGTGGAAGAGGTTGTTCCACACTTCTACCACCTAGTGCAGGAAGATGTGTTTGCTAACTTCTCTCCTGATTGGTCTGCCTGATTTTAAGGTCGTGTTTCCTTGTTCTGCCATCAGCAGGAGAAAATGTTTTTCTTTATCCAACCCTATAAGTGCCTTTCAAAATCCTAAAAAAAAACTCAAATGACTTAACCTTCTATAATCCAGGGAATTCAAGCCTATTTTATGTAACCTCTCCTCATAATTTAGCCTTCAGAGCCCTTTCTGGGAAGAGAGAGGGGACAGCTTCATTCCATTAGTCTGGGTTGGACTGAAGTCCTAACCCTAACCATGCTCGACATGACAGCTGCCTTCAGTCAGTGCACAGTCTGAATTTCAAGTTAGTTTGAGCAATGTTAAATTTGTTGCATTCTGGCTTTAAAATAACTCGAGAAATATTTGATTAAGAAAGGAACTGAATGTTCCAAGGGCAGATTTAGATAACCATTATGGTTTCCATTGTCCTGGGTCACAGGAAACTCTCACAGCTGTCGGAGCTGAATAACAAACAAAATGTAGATCGACACCCTGGCATTTTTCTTTGACTTGCCGCAGATGACATGGAGAACTTTATTGTGAGCGTTTTCACTTGTGGTTATAAATCTATCCCACTTCCCCACACCACACCCAGGCTTCCCATCTCGACCCAGCTCAGTAGGGGAGAATCATTGATGGTGCAGATTGGTGGCTGTTGGAAGCAGCAAAATGATGGCTCAAATGGCCTTCCTTATTTATGGCCACTATCAACATCCTGGGGTTACCATTGTCAGTGGAATTCCCAATTTGGTCTGCCTAATGTCCAAACACACCTCATAGGCACTCAATAAGTCATTTGCAAGTGAATTTTATCCATGATTCTCAAGAGAATGCCCAAACCTTATTCATTGTCTAGTACCTGAGCACCGAGTTCCAAGTCTTGCTTTCATTTCAGTACAGACATAATCCATGTCCATACATTTTTCCATTGATCATAAGGTTCACAAAACAGTAATGGAAAATCATATCCTGCCACCCTATACCTGATTTCAGTCATCTTTCTTCAAAGATTCTCCAATTACAGTCTTCTCTCAAAAAAAATGAACCCCAATACTAGCCTTCTGTCTGGAAGTAAATCTTAGTCTCCAGTCTTCACTTTCAGGCACTCATTCTCAGCTACTAAATGTCAGTACAATTCACAAGCCTGGTTGTGAAGAAGACATTGAGACTAGGATGCTTTGGTGGAGGCTATTTATTGCTTGCCACAGAGCTTACTTTTCCTTTCTAACACCAACCACCTAATGCTGGCTGACTCTTCTTTATATAAGCACCTGAGTATGATTAACTAAACAATACCCAATGCCTGTCCGCCTTATTACCTTAAATTACTGGATAAATAACATCCATCAGCAAAACCGGTTAGATACTAAAAGCCATTGATCACAAACTGAACTGGGCTAGCCATATAACTACTATAGCTACAAGAGCAGGTCAGAGGCTAGGAATCCTGCAGCAAGTAACTCACCTCCTGACTCCCCAAGCCTGCCCACCATCTACAAGGCACAAGTTAGGAGTGTGATGGAATAATCTCCAGTTGCCTGGATGAGTGCAGCTCCAACAACACTCAAGAAACTCAACACCATCCAGGACAAAGCAGCTGCTTGATTGGCATCCCATCCACCGCCTTAAACATTTACTCCCTCCACCACTGATGCACAGTGGCAGCGGTGTGTACCATCTACAAGATGCACGGTGTTCCCAGTGTGGCATCAAGGAGCCCCAGCAAAACTGGAGTCAATGGGAATCAGGGGGGAAACTCTCTGCTGGTTGGAGTCACACCTAGCACAAAGGAAGATGGCTGTGGTTGTTGGAGGTCAGTCATCTCAGCTCCAGGATATCAGGAGTTCCTCAGGGTAGTATCCTTGGCCTAACCATCTTCAGCTGCTTCATCAATGCCCTACTTTCCATCATAAGGTCAGAAATGGGGATTTTCACTGATGATTGAACAATGTTCAGCAGCATTCGCGACTCCTCAGATATTGAAGCAGTCCATGTCCAAGTGCAGCAAGACCTGGACAATGTCCAGGCTTGGGCTGACAAGTGGCAAGTAACATTCGTGCCACACAAGTGTCAGACAATGACCATCTCCAACAAGAGGGAATCCAGCCATCGCCCATGGATGTTCAATGGCATTACCATCACTGAATCCCCCACTATCAACATCCTGGGGGGTTACCATTGACCAGAAACTGAACTGGACTAGCCATATAAATACTGTGGCTACAAGAGCAGGTCAGAGGCTAGGAATTGTGCTACGTGTAACTCACCTCCTGACTTCCCAATGTCTGTCCACCATCTACAAGGGACAAGTCAGGAGTGTGATAGCTCCCCACTTGCCTGGATGAGTGCAGCTCCCACAGCACTCAAGAAACTTGACACCATCCAGGACAAAGCAGCCCGCTTGACTGGCACCACATCCACAAATATTCACTCCCTCCACCACTGATGCACTGTTGCAGCACTATGTACCTTCTACAAGATGCACTACAGGAATTCACCAAAGCTCCTTCAACAGCAACTTCCAACCTCACAACCACTACCATCTAGAAGGACAAGGGCAGCAAATAGATGGGAACACCACCATCTGGAAGTCCCCCTCCAAGTCACTCACCATCCTGACTTGGAAATATCCTTCACTGCTACTGGGTTAAAATGCTGGAACTCCCTTCCTAACAGCACTGTGGGTGTACCTACACCACATGGACTGCAGCGGTTCAAGAAGGCAGCTCACCGCCACCTTATCAAGGGCAACTAGGGATGGGCAATAAATGCTGGCTCAGCCAGCGAAGCCCGCATCCTGCTAATGTATTAAAAAAAAACTTGCCAAGGCTCCTTCGACAACACCTTCCAAACCCACAACCTCTACCACCTAGAAGGGCAAAGGTAACAGATAAATGGAAGCACCACCACCATCTGCAATTTCCCCTCCAAGTCACTCACCATTCTGACTTTGAAACATATCGCCGTTCCTTCACTGTCACTGGGTCAATATCCTAGAACTCCATTCCTAATAGCACTGTGGATGTACCTACATCACATGGACTGCAGCGGCTCAAGAAGGCAGCTCATCACCACCTTCTCAAGGGCAATTAGGAATGGGTAATAAATGCTGCCCTTGCCAGTGACGCCCGCACCCAAGAACGAATTTTTTTTTTTTGAAGTTGCATTCATGCTGGACTGAAAAGTTTATCAGATTTTAACAGATTGCTGATCTAATCACGGCCTCTTTATTTTCTTGTTCTTATTTATTTTTAGATTATGATGCACGTGTTGCTGTAACTGTGTCCAGCAATCCCAACCAAGGCCCTGTGATTCGCAAGCGGACGGTTGGCATACTGGACATGGGTGGAGCTTCTGTTCAAATTGCTTATGAGGTGGTAACCCCTGTAACTTTTCTCTCTCCAGAGCAGGTCAGTATCTAATTTTATTTTAATTATTATTAAAGGTATTTACTCAGGATGGCTCCTTTTAGATTATCTCAATAGTTGCAGGGAATGAACTACGACGACACCCTGGCTCTCTTTCTTGGCCTCCTCACTCACTGATGCATGAAACTACTTTCTAATCCATGGAAATAAACCAAAATCAATATTTTTTCACAGCCCAATTTAAACTCTTGTCCACAGATGCTCGTTGGAAAGCGTCTAAGCAGTAGGCATCAGTAAGGACAGAATTGAGCTCAGTTGTGATTTCCCCATGCAGTTGGATAGCCATGGGTTCACACCTGAAGAATAGCCATGTTGGGAGGTCCAAGAAGGTGACTGACAGATGTTGGACTGTCTTTTTGTGAGTTAGTACCATTGGCAGGGGGAATGATAGAAATTTACCACTTTCACCAATAGCCATTTCTTGCCTGTGTTTCATTGATATCGGTTAAGGTATCACTTTCTCATCTTCCAATTAGGTACTTTACAACTTCCTGGACTCAACATTGAGTTCAACAGTTTCTGGCTATGAACTCTGTCCCCCATTTTGATTATTTTTTTTTGCCATGTGCCGGTTTGAATTTTGTTTTCCATGTTTTTGTTTTTGGACAGAGCTGTTTTTGTTAGTTGGGCATTTACACTCACTCTGAACCAATGCTTTGTTTCTTTACTGCAACTATTACCGCTCCCTTTGCCCTTTGTTTCATGACATCTTTGTCATTTAATCTCTCCCCTCCTCTACCCTATCCCAGACCTTCCCTTTTGTTCTTCCTACCCCTCCCCACTGCCCCCTGCTTTCAACAGCATAAAACCTATCTTATTTCTATCCTCCTTCAGTTCTGAAGAAGTCACATTCAACTCATTAACTCTGTTTCTCTCTTCACAGATGCTGCCAGACCTGAGTATTTCCAGCGCTTTCTGTTTTTATTTCAGATTTCCAGCATTTGCAGTGTTTTGCTTTTATCTCTTCCTCGTTCAAATCCCTCCATTGCCTCACCCTTTCCTGTAACCAGCTCCAGTTCTACAACCTTATGAAAACCTTACGTTGCTCTAACTCAGGCATTATATGCATCCTCAATTTTCTTGCCCCCTGCCCCAGTTGGCGGCTGAGCCTCTAGTTGTCTACGGCCTATGCTCTGGAATTCCCTCCCTAGACTTGCTACCTAACGTCCCTTAAAATGCCCCTTAAATCCTGCCTTAATGACCAAGAGTTTGGGCACCTGTCTTGATATCTCCTTATGTGTCTCGGTGTCAAATTTTTGACTGATAACACTCCTGTGAAGTGTATCGGCATGTTTTATTACCTTAAACAATGCTTATATGAGCAAAAGTTGTTATTATTATGAGGTCTCATTAGCAGCCTCTCATTGCAGTATCTACAGATTGCAGTGTGGGGAATTCTCGTTTTTAAATAATCATACCAAACATGAAAACCTACTTTATAGTGAATGTAACTGCTCCCTATAGCAAGAAGATGGCGCACCACCACCTTGAGGGTAATTAGGAATGGGCCCGCAGCGGCCACATCTCGTGAAAGAATAAATTGTTTAAAAGTTGTTCTTTGATTAGAAAAGACCTAATATGGGGAAACAATACCTTAGCAAGCAACTGTGTTCAGTGTAAAGCACTCTAGTCTACGTCAGGTAGTGTTTTTTAAAAAAAGTAAATGATCCCTATCTGTTAAATAGAACACACTGGCAACCAGTTAGATGCCCACTAATGCAAATGGCTTACTGCTCTTCCTGGCTTGGGGCTCAATAGGGTCCAAATCTGTAATTTAAATTTTCTGCGCCAAAGTAATACTGAATTTTCAACTGCTGCTGTTGTGACGGACTCTCACCAATAGATCCACCGCTGATTTAAGCAGTGTGGTTCACCTCCCTCTTCGAGACTTGTCATGGTAATCACCAACGACTTACTGGCAAGGGGCAAACAATGCAGATTTCTCTTGATTTATTGCAGAAATATTCAGCAATCAGCTAAAGGCAGGGGGTGGGGGGCGATGGTGGCATACTGGTAATGTCACTGGACTAGTAATCCAGAGACCCAGGCTAATACTCTGGGGACATGGGTTCAAATCTCACCATGGCAGCTGGTGGAAGTTGAATTCAGTTAATAAATCTGGAAGTGAAAGCTAGCCCCAGTAATGGAAGTATTGTGAACTGTGCGGTGGATAGTGATAGACTTCCAAAGGATATAGACAGGTTGGTGGAATGGCAGACATGTGGCAGATGAAATTTAATGGAGGGAAGTGTGAAGTGATACATTTTGATCAGTAACAGGGAGAGAGGTGACATAAAATAAAGGGTACAATTCTAAAGGGAATGCTGGAGCGGAGGGACCTGGGTGTGTGTATATGCGCATAAATCATTGAAGGTAGCAGGGCAGGTTGAGAAAGCAGTTAATAAATTATACTGAATCCAGGGTTTTATAAATAGGGGCATAGAGTGCAAAAGCAAGTGAGTTATGAACCTTCATAAAACACTGGTTCAGCCTCAATGGGAAGGATGTGAAGGTTTTTGAAAGGATGCAGGAACTATTTACGAAAATGGTTCCGAGGATCAGAGACTTTAGTTCTGTGGATAAATTGGCGGAAGCTGGGGCTGTTCACCTTGGGGAAGAGAAGGTTAATAGGAGATTTGTTAGACGTGTTCAAAATCAGGAGGGATCTGGATAGAGTAAATGGGGAGAAACTTCCCATCAGCAGAAGGTCAAGAACCCTAAGGTGATTAACAAAAGAACCAGAGGCGACATGAGGAAAAACTTCTTTATGCAACAAGTGGTTTGAATCTGGAATGCACTGCCTGGGCGTGTAGTGGAGACAGATTCAATTGAGGCTTTCAAAAGGGAACTGGATAATTATCTGAAGAGAAAAGATTTACAGGGCTACAGGGAAAAGGTGGAAGGGTGGGACTAGCTGAGTTGCTGTTGCAGAGAATGGACACAGAGACAATGTGCTGAATATTCATAAGATAAAAGCAAAATACTGCGGATACTGGAAATCTAGAACAAAAACAAAAATACCTGAAATAGAGAAATGAGGTGAAATATAAGCTGGTAGAAAGGGGTGGGACAGGTAGAGCTGGATAAGGGGCCAGTGATAGGTGGAGGCAAAGAAGAGATTGCCAAAAATGTCATAGACAAAAGGACAAAGGGGTGTTGACGGCGGTGATATTATCTAAGGAATGTGCTAATGGGGACATTAAGGGTAGCAAGCAGGACAAGCTAGTGACAGGTGGCCCGAGTGGGGTGGGGGGAAGGGATCGAAATGGGCTAAAAGGTGGAGATAAAACAATAAGTCAAAATAAATTTTAAAATAGGTGGGAAAAGAAAAATATATATTTTTTTAAATTATAAATTATTGGAGAAAGGGGGTGGGGACTGAGGAAAGAGTTCATGATCTAAAATTGTTGAACTCGATATTAAGTCCGGAAGGCTTTAAAGTGCCTAGTCGGAAGATGAGGTGCTGTTCCTCCAGTTTGCGTTGAGCTTCACTGGAACGTTGCAGCAGGCTAAGGACGGACATGTGGGCATGAGGGTGGTGTGTTGAAATGGCAAGCGACAGGGAGGTCTGGGTCATGCTTGCGGACAGACCGAAGGTGTTCCACAAAGCGGTCACCCATATCTTCGGTTATTGTTTTATCTCCACCTTTTAGCCCATTTCGATCCCTTCCCCCCACCCCACCCCCACTAGGGCCATCTGCCACTAGTTTGTCCTGCTTGCTACCCTTAATGTTCCCATTAGCACATTCCTTAGGTAATATCACCACCGTCAACACCCCTTTGTCCTTTTGTATATGGCATCTTTGGCAATCTCTTATTTGCCTCTACCTATCCCTGGCCCCCTGTCCAGGTCTACCTGACCCACCCCCATCTACCAGCTTATATTTCATCTAATTTCTCTATTTCCTTAGTTCTGATGAAGGGTCATACGGACTCGAAACATCAACTGTATTCCTCTCCACAGATGCTGTCAGACCTGTTGTGTTTTTCCAGATATCTTTGTTTTTGTGCTGAATATTCATATTCAGTGAATATTCACTACTGTGCTGTAACCATTCAATGATTTTAGTGTGGATACATTCAAGGAACTTGATAAACGCAGGAGGAAGAAAGAAGTTGAAGGTTACCCTGATAGTGTGATCACGAAGGGTGGGAGGAGCCTTGTGTGGAACATAAGCACCAACATAGATGAGGTGGGCCAAATGGTCTGTTTCTGTGCTGTAAATTCCATGTAAAGCTGTCAGCAGGGAATACAAACACTTTACTGTGTTTTACATCCTCAGGCCATCACAGCCAAGGAATTAATGTTCAGTAGGCAAATGAAGCAGGGTGTTTGGAGATATTGATGCTGCTTTAGATCCCAGGAACCTTGAGCTTCAAAGACCCTGAATTGCCTGCTTAAAAGAAAGCTGTGTGCAGGGAGTTGTAAGGTCTGTATTTTTTAACAGTCAGGGAGCTGTACAGGAGGGTTACAGCTGTTGCTGCTTCTGCACATTGACTCACAGACATTCAGCAGCAGCAGCATGAGGCCTAGGTCCCTGGGCCCATTCTTCCCTCTTCTACCTCGTATCTTCCCCAGGCTCCAGAATCACAGCCACACTGAGCTCCAGTCATTCCGGTCAACTCTTACCGTCTGGCCTGAACTCAAGCTCCAGGAACTTGTGGCCAAACTTGCCCTTGTGCCCCACATAATACCACAGGTAGAATTCACTCGAAATAGTCCCCGCGCTGGCAGCCCCTGAGTCACAAGTCACGCAGTCCCATGTGGGTGTGAGAGGATTTCCCTCCAGTTCCAATTGTTGCCATCAATGAGGCCAAATCCCCCTGCATGTGTTACTCCTGGAAACAAGTAGCTTAAATAGTGGAGGTAGTGAAGATTAAAATCCAGTCAGACAATTAATGGAGTTCATTCCACTGAGATCAGTAGAAACAAAATTCAAGTGGGGTGTATAACAGATGGCCAGTCAGCAAAGGAGAGTTTATACCATCCAACGATAAATATTAACAGCACTTCACTGCTACACTGAGCATGGCATGAGGTAGGTACTTGAACATGGAGTGCAGTTCATAGCGATTCACACCAGCTTCCCTGAATTATGAGGAGGAAAACAAAGCAAGGCACCCACACATGGCCACTATGCAGTGACCCTTGTATTGATGTCAGGTGAGGGACAGGATCAGATTTATTCTTGTTCTCTTCCTGCTCCTCAAGAACCCCTCTCCTCCTTCTGTTCCTCACCTACCCCTCGTCCTCCTGTACCTCACTCACTCCTCCTCCCATTCATTTTTTCTTGTTTAATAAATATTTTATTTTTTGTATTAAAAGTTCATCAGCAGACTCTTGTGAATTTGTCCAGTAACTTTCTTCCACTTTCCAAAAATGAGTTAGGATCCATCAAGCCAGGTTTCATTCTGGGAACTAACTTGTCCAGTATTAATATCAGCTGGGATTGTAACACTCACTCACCCCTCTTCTCCCATTTATCCACTCTTCTCCTCCTCCTCAACCAACCCTCTCCTCCCGTTCCTCATCCATCTCTCTCCTCCTCCCGATCCTCACCCACTCCTCTACTCCTCCCGATCCTCAACCACCCCTCTTTTCCTCTCATTCCTCACCACCCCTCTCCTCCTCCTGCTCCTCACCCACCCCTGCCCTCCTCCTGTTCCTCACCTGCCATTCTTCTCCTGTTCTTCACCTACCCCTCTCCTCAGTTGACGCTCAGTTTGGGTTCTGCCAGGCCACTCAGCTCCTGACCTCATGACAGCCTTAGTCCGAACATGGACAAAAGAGCTGAAGCCGTGAGGTGAGAGTGACTGCTTTTGACATCAGCATATGACTGAGTGTGGTATCTAGGAACCCTAGCAATACTGGAGTCAATGCAAATCAGGGGGAAAACTCTTCGTTGGTTGGAGTCATACCTAGCACAAAGGAAGATGGTTGTGTTTGTTGGAGATCAATAATCTCAGTTCCAGGACATCACTGCAGGAGCTCCTCAATGTAGTGTCCTCGGTCCAACCATCTTCAGCTGCTTCATCAATGACCTTCCTTCCATCATAAGGTCAGAAGTGGGGATGTTCTTTGAAGATTTCACAATGTTCATTATTCACAACTCTTCAGTTACTGAAGCAGTCCATGTCCATATGCAGCAAGACCTAAACAAAATTCAGGCTTCGGCTGATAAGTGGCAAATAACATTCACACTACACAAGTGCCAGGCAATGACCATCTCCAACAAGAGAGAATCCGTCTCCCCTTGACATTCAATGGCATTACCATCGCGGAATCTCACACTATCAACATCCTGGGGGTTACCATTGTCCAGAAACTTGAACTGGACCCAGCCATATAAATACCCTGACTACAAGAGCAGGTCAGAGGCTGGGAATTCTGCAGAGAGTAATTCACCTCCTGACTCCCCAAAACCTGTTCACCATCTACAAGTCACAAGCCAGGGAGTGTGATGGAATACTGTCCACTTGCCTGGATGAGTGCAGCTCCAACAACATTCAAGAAGCTTGACACCATCCAAGACAAAGAGCCCCATCTACCACTTTCAACATCGACTCCCTTCACCACAAATGCACAGTGGCAGCAATGTGTACCATCTACAAGATGCACTGCACGCAACTCACAAAGGCTCCTTTGACAGCACCTTCTAAACTGCAACCTCTACCACCTAGAAGGACAAGGACAGCAGATGCATGGAAACACCACCACCTGCAAGTTCCCCGCCAAGCACCATCCTGACTTGGAAATATATCGCCGTTCAAAATCCCTGAACTCCCCTCCCTAAAAGCATTATTGGTGT